>NW_023270268.1:22111830-22216450 GCF_011800145.1 Mirounga leonina
GTAGCTCTATAGCTATGAGCAAATTATTGAATTTCCCTGGACCATAACTTTTGACTCTGCCAAATGAGACTAACACCATTCACCCCCAAGAGTTGTTGTGAAGCATAAATGAGAGGAAAAATTCACGTAGTGCCTGATCTGTAGCAGACTGTTAGTTCCCTTCTGATTGTTAAGTAATTCGACCTAAAGGTTGCATGCCTATCCCTAACACCCTTCTCTTTTTTAAAGCCAAGGTAGAGTGCAAAATTCTAAATTCGACATTTAAAGTAATGGGACCATGGGCTTCCTAAGATAAAGAATATCAATTGTTAAAGTCAATTAAAAGATTCCAAACCCACAGTCCTAGTCTCATTTCTCTTCATGACTTTTGGAAATGCACGCTGTGGTAGCCAGTCTCCATGATGGCCCCCAGTGACCTCCATCTCCTGGTGTTCATACCCTTCCATGTATAATAGGCCTGATCTGTGTAATCAGAAACTATTGTGAAAGTGACAGTGTGTGACTTACAAAGTTAGGTCATAAACATTGTGAATTCTACCCTGCTCTTTCTTGGATCACTCAGTCTGAGGGCAGCCAGCTGCCATATTGTGGGAGTACTTTATTAGCCCTATGCAGAAGTCCTTATGGCAAGAACTCCTACCAAGAGCCAGAAATAACTTGACATCCTGTGGGAGCAAATCCTATAGCCCCAGAGTAGCATTCAGTCCACCCAACATCTTGACTGCAACTTCCTGAGAGACCCTGAGTCAGAACAACCCAGTTAAGCCACTCTTTGTGTAATATAAGAAGTGTTTATAGAGGATGGTTTCAGGGTAATTTGTAATGCAGCAACAGATAACTAATACATGTGTAGTAGGCCACTTAAAAAGCCAAAAACAGATAACCAAGTGTTTCAGAGGCTCAAACATGATGGAAGACATGTCTCTTTTGTTTTCCAATACACGTCAAGAGTTTATTTTCAGATGGTTGTGCTGTTGTTGTTATTTTTTGCTTTTTGGCTTTGGTTTATGTGTCACTGGCACAAAAGTACTGGTATAATAAAAGGTGGATACTCTGATAATGGAAAAACTAGGGCTTTCTAAAAATGTTAGAAGTGTTTCAAAGGAACTAGCCCTAATCTTGTAAATGTAATTTATTATCTAGCCAGCAAACAGAGTAGAAATGCAGTTCTTAGTTTTAGAGAGTCCAGAAGAATGCAATGTGGACTCCTCTTGAAATATAGATATAGGGCTCCTGGGTGGCTCAGTTGGTTAAGCGACTGCCTTCGGCTCAGGTCATGATCCTAGAGTCCCTGGATCGAGTCCTGAATTGGGCTCCCTGCTCAGCAGGGAGTCTGCTTCTCCCTCTGACCCTGCCCCCTCTCATGTGCTCTCTGTCTCTCTCATTCTCTCTCTCTCAAATAAATAAAATCTTTAAAAAGAAATATAGATATAAAACAGCCCACCAACAAGCCCTGCTTCCTTCCTACAAGCATAGCTCTATGCATTTGGCAGCGGAGTCATTCATACGCCATAATATTATCTGACTAATTTATGCATACAAAAATTAAACAAGGCACACAGAGTTTATCTTTATGAAAAATGAAGATTAAAAGTTGAAATTAAAAAACCTGAGGACTAGGCTGGAATATTGTGAAATAAATGAACACAACTTCCCATAAAAATGTATCTCCTTAGCTAAACTTAATTTATATTAAGTTCTAAGAGATTAAATAAATTAAAGTCATAATTCTCAAATTCCTTATTATTCTCTTCTTTTTCACGCTTTCCTTTCAAATCCTCTACACTGAATATTCCACATACCCACCCACATACCCATACTCACAGTCACACACTTCCCCACAAACACACCTCTTTCTTCTTTACAGTAACTGTACATTTCCGTAGCTCAACAAAGGACATGTGAAAAATCTAAATTATTTGGTCATAGCATGCTGAAGGAAAAGTAAGCCTAAAGTTAAATTTAAGCAAAAATCTGCATCCCCCAAAGCAGAGACTTTAAGTAGACCTTATTTTAGCTCCAATAAAAGAATCCATATCCCTTTGGTTCTTTTTAAACTGGTTTCTATGTTTACAGAAGTAGGCTGCTTAGTTCTGCACATCCCAGGAGAGTTAGCTAATCCTGTACCTGCTATTTACACAGTCACATTCCCATCACTGTGCCAGAGTCCTGAGCTGCCCAAGAGAATTTTCCTACAGGCCCTTCAAAACTTTCAGCTGGCACAGCAAATTTTAGAGCCTTGCTCATAGAGAAGGTATTCTGAAGTTGCTACAAAGTACTCATTTCAATAAAAATTACAGCCCCAAAACAGTTCAGAAAACATCCTTTTAATATAAGAAGTAAATAGAATAAAAACTTTCACCATGAAAGATTTTCATTCTGACTCACAGACACCATCCCTACATTCCATTCCACTAATCAAGGATTTTTTTAATATTCAAGTCCATTTCTTAATCTCAGCTGCCACCCAAAACCAAGAATTATTTTAACAAAGTACTCTAATTGCCACTTAGTTTCTCTTATTTACCTTAAGGTAAAATTTAGATTAAACTATTTGAAACATGGGGATTTAAATGTCATTCTCTAACATTTTAGAATCTTTTTTTTTAATTTTTCACTGTAATAATTCAAAATCTTAATCTCCTTTTAATCATCAGCTCATTCACTCAGATCTCTTATTCAAAGCCTTTATTCCCACATTATTGTTACTAATATACAAACAAGTGGATAGGATTGAGATGAAATGCAAAAAAATCGAAACAAGGGCTTCTGAGTAGAAGATGGTAGAGTAGGATGATCCTGAGTTTACCACCTCCCATGGACATGCCAAGGTAACAACTGCATGTATTTTAGCTCACTCTGAAAATGCAAAGACTAGCAAAACAGATCATAGATAGCTGAAATCATAAAGAGTAGGCCATATCAAAAGGGTAGAAGGGGTCAAGAGACAAGGTTGGGAACCAAACCCCCAGCAGGGCTACCCACATGCAGGAAGAATATCACAAACATGGAGCAGTGAAGGGATCAAGCCTCACACCAGGCATCCCTGGCCCTGGAAACCCCATAATGACTGGCTTTGAAAATCAGCAGGACTAAACTTCTGGAGGTTTAAAAATCAGCAGGGTTTAACTCAGGGAGAGCCAGAGATCTATAGGAAACTGAATCTGTGCTCTCCTAGAGCCAGCACTATATCACTCAGTCTGAGACCCAGCCCAGAAGGAGCAGTTTGAGAAGTACCTAGGTAATAGTTAAAAAGATTTATGGACTAATTTTAGGACATATGCCAGAGGGTCAGAGATCTGCAGGAACTTTCTCTGGGAACAGAAGTGCTGGTGGATACCATTTTTCTTTGTCCTCCTTCAACCTAGCTAGCTTGTGGGAGCCAATTCTGAAACTCTCCATCAACCTTGCTAGCACTACTTGCCCCACCCCAGCATTCTCCTGTGGATCCACCTGCCTGGCAGGCACCCCTCCCAAGTGGCCCCCACCCCACCATACCTAGTGGTCAGCCCCTGCCAGGACCAATGCCCCTGCAGAGCAACTCCTGCCTTGGGGAAGGAGGGAGCTAGCCCCACCCACCAATGCAGACTCAGTAGTTATAGTCCAACCTCTCAGCCAGCCACACTGGAGAAAAGCCTTGTCCACCAGTGTACCCATGGCAGTCATGGCAATTCATTGCAGTCAGCTGAGAGCCAGCCCCACCCACCAGCATGTCTGCAGCAGGCACAACTAGGCCTCTCAGGCAGCCACTGGTGGGCCCACCAGTGCACTCAGAGCAGTTGTGGCCAGTGATTGCTGAGAACCAGGCTGTGGGGCATCCCCAACAACCACAATACCAGCAGCAGTTGTAGCCCAGTCAGGACAGAAGGGCACATACAGTCCACACAGGGGCACACCTGCAGTACCTGGTTCTGGTGACCAGGGGGGATAGTGCAATGGGGCACCCCAGGACACCTTCTACATAAGGCCACTACTTTTAAGAGTAGAAGATGTAGCTGACCAACCCAATACATAGAAACAAACACAGAGAGTGAGACAAAATGTAAAGACAGAGGGATGTGTTCCAAATGAAAGAACAAAACAAACCCCAGAAAAAGAGCTCAACAAAACAGAGATAACCTACCTGATAAAGAGTTCAAAGTAATGTTCATAAAGATACAAACCAGGCTTGAGAGAAGAGTGGATGAACTCGGTGAGAAATTCCACAAAGAGATAGAAAATATAAAAAAGAACCAGTCAGAGCTGAAGAATACACTAACTGAAATGAAAAGTTCACTAAGGGGAATCAACAGCAATTACAGGATGCAGAACAACAGATCAGTGATCCGGAAGACAGAAAACAGTGGAAGACCAAACTGAACAGCAAAGAAAAAAGAATACAAAAAAATGAGGATAAGTTAAGTGACTGCTAGAGCAACACCAAGCATACTAACAGTCCCATGATAGAAGTCCCAGAAGGAGAAGAGAGAGAAAAAGAGGCAGAAAACTTACATGAAGAAATAATAGCTAAAACCTCCCTAACTTGGAGAAGGAAACAGATGTCCAGATCCAGGAAGCACAAAAAGCCCAAGACAAGATGAACCCAAGGAGATGTACAGGATTTATAACAATTAATTGGCAAAGTTTAAAGATAAAGTGAGAATCTTAAAAGCAGCAAGAGCAAAGCAAACAGGGAAAGTCCTTAAGGCTATTAGCTGATTCTTCAACAGTAACTTTGCAGGCCAGAAAGCACTGCTATGATATATTAAAAGTTGTGAAAGGAAGAAACCTATAACCAAGAATACTCTACTTGGCAAGATTATCATTCAGAATTGAAAGAGAGATAAAGAGTTTCCCAGATATATGAAAGTTAAAGGAATTCAATGCCATTAAGGCAGCCTTACAAGCAATATTAAAAAGGACATCTTCAAGTGCAAAAAGAAGACCATAACAAGAAGTAAAAAAAAATTATGAAAGGAAAAAATTTCATGAGTAAAAGCAAACATACAGTAAAAGTAGGAGATCAGTCACTTACAATGCTAGTTCAAAGGTTAAAAGATAAAAGTAAAAAAATCAACTGTATCTTCAAAAATTAGTTAAGGGATACACAAAATAAAAAGATGTAAAATATTACACCATACATGTAAAACATGGAGAAGGGAGTAAATATGTGGTCCTTTTAGAATGTGTTCAAATTTAAGTGACTATAAACTTAATACAAACTGCTATATACATAGGTAGAAACACAACAGTTCAAAATCTTTAGGAAGCAAAAAAAAAAAAAATCTTTAGGAGGCAGCAAAAGCAGCTCTAACAGGGAAGTTTATAGCAATACAGGCCTACCTCAAGAAACAAGAAAAATCTCAAATAAACAATCTAACTGTACATCTAAAGGAAATAGAAGAAGAAAGTCCAAAGTTAATAGAAGGACGGGAAAAATAAGGAACAGAGTGGAAATAAATGGAAGAGAAACTAAGAAAAAGAAAAAAGACAAGAGATCAATGAAATTAGCTGGTTCTTTGAAAAGCTAAACAAAATTGATAAACCTTTAGCTAAACTAAACAAGAAAAAGAGAGAGAGAGATAAGTAAAATAAAATCAGAAATGAAAGAGTAGAAGTTACAACTAACACCACAGAAATACAAGGAATTATGAGACTTCTACAAAAAATTATGTGCCAACAAATTGGACTACCTAGGCATCCAAATTGGTAGGAAAGAAGCAAAACTGTCACTATTTGCAAAGGAAATTATACAATATATAGAAAATCCTAAAGAATCCAACAAAAAAACTATTGGAATAATAAATGAATTTAGTAAAGTCGCATGATAAAAAATTAAGATACAGGAATCTGTTGCTTTCTATATACTAATAACAAGTAATGGATAGAGAAATTAAGAAAACAATCCCATTTGTAATTGCATCAAAAGACTAAACTACCTAAGAATTAATTTAACCAAGAAGTTGAAAGAGCTGTACTCTGAAAAACTATAAAAACTGATGAAAGAAATTGAAGACAACACAAACAAATGGAAAGATATACCATGCTCATAGATTGGAAGAATTAATATTGTTAAAATGTCCATGCCACCCAAAGCAATCTACATAATCAAGGCAATCCCTATCAAAATACCAATAGTATTTTTCATAGAACTAAAACAAATAATCCTAAAATTTATATGGACCCACAAAAGACCCCAAATAGCCAAAGCAATATTGAGAAAGAAAAACAAAATTGGAGTATTGCAATCCCATATATCAAGATACACTGCAAAGCTACAGTAATCAAAACAGCATGGTACTGGCATGAAAACAAACATATAGATCAATAGAACTAGATAAGAAGCCCAGAAATAAACCCATCTTTATATGGTCAATTAATCTACGACAAAGGAGGCAACAATATACAATGGGGGGGGGGATGTCCCTTCAATAAATGGTTTGGAAAAGCTGGACAGACAGCCACATGCAAAAGAATGAAATATCACATTCTTGCATCACACACAAAAATAAATTTGAAATGGAGTAAAGACCTAAATGTGACACCTGAAACAATAAAACTCCTAAAAGAAAACATAGGCAGTAACCTCGTGGACATCAGCCTTAGCAACATTTTTCTAGATAGGTCTCCTCAGTCAAGGGAAACAAAAGAAAAAATAAACTATTGCGATCACACCAAAATAAAAAGCATTTGAACAGCAAAAGAAACCATCAACAAAATGAAAAGGCAACCTACTGAATGAAAATTATATGTGTTAAGGGATTAATATCCAAAATATATAAAGAACTTATACAAATCAACACCAAAAAAAAAAAAAAAAAAAAAGGCAGAGGACCTGAATAGACAGTTTTCCAAAGAGGACATACAGATGGCCAGCAGACACATCAAAATATTTTCAGCATCATTAATCATCAAGGAAATGCAAATCAATGAGATATCACTTCATATCAGTTGGAATGGCTACTATCAAAAAACAAGAAATAACAAGTGTTGGTTAGGATGTGGAGAGAAAGGAACCCTCATGCACTTTTGGTGAGAATGTAACGAGTGCAGCCACTGTGGAAAACAGTATAAAGTTTCCTCAAAAAATTAAAGATAGAAACCCATATCATCCAGTAATTCCACTTCTGAGTATTTACCTGAAAAAAATGAAAATACTAATTCAAAAAAATATATGCACCCCTATGTTTATTGCAGCATTATTTACAATAGCCAAACCATGGAAGCAACCCAGTGTCCATTGATAGATGAATTGATAAAGAAGATGTGGTATACATATGCAATGGAATATTATTCAGCCATTAAAAAGGATGAGATCTTGCCATTTGCAGCAACATGGATGGACATAGAGGGTATTATGCTAACTGAGTAAGTCAGACAGAGAAAGACAAACACCATATGATTTCACTTACATGTGGAATCTAAAACACAAAACAAATGAACAAACAAAATTAAAAATATAAAGCAACAATGGAATACCACTACAAACGTATTACAATGGCCAAAATGTGGAACAATGACAACACCTAATGTTTGCGAAGATGTGGAGCAACAAAAACTCTTATTCATTGCTGGTAGGAATGCAAAACAATACTACTACTTTGGACAATAGCTTGGCAGTTTCTTACAAAACTAAACATCTGATCCACCAATCTCACTCCTTGGTACTTACCCAAAGGAGCTGAAAATTTATGTCAACACTAAAACCTGCACACAGATGTTTATAGCAGCTTATTCATAATTACTGAAATGTAAAAGCAATTAAGATGTCCTTCAGTAGACGTATGGATAAACTGTGGTCCACCCAGACAATGGAATATTATTCAGTGCTGAAAAGATCAAGCCAGAAAAGACATGAAGGAAATTTAAATGTATATTACTAAGTGAAAGAAACTAATATGAAAGGTTACATACTAGGGGCAAAGATGGTGGAGGAGTAGGGGGCCCTATTTCAAGCAGTCCCCTGAATTGAGCTGGATATCTACCAGACCACTCTGAACACCCATGGGGCAGCTGGCAGTTTTAGAAGAAGAAAGGGCAGAGACATGCCTGGACCTGGAAGTGAGGGCTGGGAGCCCTGCTGAGGGGCACACAACCCAGGATGCTGTGGTTTTAGCAGGACATACAGAAAAGAAGACAGTGTGGCATGGAGAGCTCACTGAAGAACAGACTGAGATCATTCTGTTCTGAGGCAGAGATTTGGAAACGTCACTTCTGCTCTGACTCTTGGAAAAGACAGGGAGAGCCACCAGAGTACAAAAGCCCCCCAAAACTGGTTTTCACTGAGCCCATCCCCCCCACAGGGGGCAGGGCAACTCTGCCTAAACAGGGTTGCCTGAGTAACAGCACGGCAGGCCCCTCCCCCAGAAGACAGGCTGGAAGAACAAGAGGTCAACAACCATAAGGTCCCTATAAAACAGGTGCATCTTGCTTGGGTTCTGGTCAATAATTTGGACTCTGTACATTGCCTCCACCACCCCTCAACAGAACAACTAAGAGGAGGAACTCTGAAATTGGAAAGACTCAGAGACTGACTTCTGCTACAGATTTACAAATGGATATAGATATAAGCAAGATGTAGGAAATAGACTTCAGGGTAACAGTTATGAAGACAATAGCTAGAATGGAGAAATCGATTAATGGCAACATAGAGTCTCTAAAGGCAGAAATGAGAGCTGATCTGGCAGAACTTAAAAATGGTATCAATGAGGGGCGCCTGGGTGGCTCAGTTGGTTAAGCGACTGCCCTCGACTCAGGTCATGATCCTGGAGTCCCGGGATCGAGTCCCGCATCGGGCTCCCTGCTCGGCAGGGAGTCTGCTTCTCCCTCTGACCCTCCTCCCTCTCATGCTCTCTGTCTCTCATTCTCTCTGTCTCAAAATACATAAATAAAAATCTTTAAAAAAAAATGGTATCAATGAGATCCAATCTAATCTAGATACTCTAACAGCTAGGGTAAACGAGGCAGAAGAAAGAATTAGTGATCTAGAAGACAAATTGATAGAAAAAAAGGAACACGAGGAGGCCTGGAAGAAACAGCTTAAAATCCATGAAAACAGAATTAGAGAAATAAGTGACACTATGAAACGTCCCAATGTCAGAATTATTGGGATCCCTGAGGGGGTGGAGAGAGAGAGAGAACTAGAAGATATATTTGAGTAAATTGTAGCTGAGAACTTCCCTAATCTGGGGAATGAAACAAGCATTCATGTCCTAGAGGCAGAGAGGACCCCTCCCAAGATTAAGAACAGACCAATGCCCCGGCATGTAATAGTAAAACTCACAAATCTTAGAACCAAGGAAACCATCTTAAGGGCAATTAGGGGGAAGAGATTCCTTACATACAGAGGGAGGAACATCAGAATAACGTCAGACCTACCCACAGAGACCTGGCAAGCCAGAAAGGCCTGGCAAGACATATTCAGGGTACTAAATGAGAAGAACATGAAGCCAAGAATACTTTATCCGGCAAGGCTGTCATTTAGAATGGATGGAGAGATACAGAGCTTCCAGGACTGGCAGAAACTGAAAGAATATGTGACCACTAAGCTGGCCCTGCAAGAAATATTAAGGGGGGTTCTATAAAAGGAGAAAGACCCCAAGAGTGATATAGAACAGAAATTTACAGAGACAATCCATAGAAACAAGGACTTCACAGGCAACATGATGACAATAAATTCTTATCTTTCAATAATCACTCTAAATGTAAATGGCCTAAAGGCTCCCATAAAATGGCACAGGGTTGAAGATTGGATAAAAAGACAGGACCCATCCATATGCTGTCTACAAGAGACTCATTTTGAACCTAAAGATACATCCAGACTGAAAGTGAAGGGATGGAGAACCACCTTTCATGCCAATGGACCTCAAAAGAAAGCTGGGGTAGCAATTCTCATATCAGACAAATTAGATTTTAAGCTAAAGGCTGTAGTTAGAAACACAGAAGGGCACTGTATCATTCTTAAAGCATCTATCCAACAAGAAGATCTAACAATTGTAAATATCTATGCCCCCAACATGGGAGCAGCCAACTACATAAGCCAACTTTTAACCAAAATAAAGAGACATATTGATAATAATACGTTAATTGGGGGCGCCTGGGTGGCTCAGTCGTTAAGCGTCTGCCTTCAGCTCAGGTCATGATCCCAGGGTCCTGGGATTGAGCCCAGCATCAGACTCCCTGCTCTGCGGGAAGCCTGCTTCTCCCTCTCCCACTCCCCCTGCTTGTGTTCACTCTCTCACTGTGTCTCTCTCTGTCAAATAAATAAATAAAATCTTAAAAATATATATATGTTAAATGTAAGGGACTTCAATACTCCACTCTCAGCAATAGATAGATCATCTAAGCAGAAAATCAACAAAGGAACAAGAGCTTTGAATGACACACTGGACCAGATGGACCTCATAGATATATACAGAACATTCCACCCTAAAACAACAGAATACTCATTCATCTCGAGTGCACGTGGAAATTTCTCCAGAATAGATCACATACTGGGTCACAAGTCAGGTCTCAACTGACACCAAAAGACTGAAATTATTCCCTGCATATTCTCAGACCATAATGCTTTAAAACTGGAACTCAATCACAAGAAAAATTTTGGTAGAAATTCAAACACTTGAAAGCTAAGGAACACTCTGCTTAAGAATGTCTGGGTCAACCAGGAAATCAAAGAAAAACTTAAACAATTCATGGAAACCAATGAGAATGAAAACACATTAGTCCAAAACCTATGGGATACTGCAAAGGCAGTCCTAAGGGGGAAATACATAGCCATCCAAGCCTCACTCAAAAAAATAGAAAAATCCCAAATTCACCAACTAACTTTACACATTAAAGAACTGGAGAAAAAACAACAAATGATGCCTAAGCCACACATTAGAAGAGAAATAATTAAGATTAGAGCAGAGATCAATGAATTAGAAACCAGAAATACAATAGAGCAGATCAATGAAATTAGAAGCTGGTTCTTTGAAAGAATTAATAAGATCGATAAACCACTGGCCAGACTTATCCAAAGGAAAAGAGAAAGGACCGAAATTAATAAAATTATGAATGAAAGGGGAGAGATCACGACTAACACCAAGGAAATAGAAACAATTATTAGAAATTATTATCAACAACTATATGCCAACAAATTAAGCAACCTGGAAGAAATGGATGCCTTCCTTGAAACCTATAAACTATCAAGACTGAAACAGGAAGAAATTGATAACCTGAATAGACCAATAACCAGTAATGAGATTGAAGCAGTGATCAAAACCCTCCCAAAAAAAGAGTCCAGGGCCTGATGGATTCCTTGGGGAATTCTACCAAACATTCAAAGAAGAAATAATACCTATTCTCCTGAAGCTGTTTCAAAAAATAGAAACAGGGGCGCCTGGGTGGCTCAGTCATTGAGTGTCTGCCTTCGGCTCAGGTCATGATCCCAGGGTCCTGGGACAGCTTCTCCCTCTCCCACTCCCCCTGCTTGTATTCCCTCTCTCACTGTGTCTCTATCAGAAAAATAAATAAAGTCTTAAAAACAACAACAACAACAAAAGTAGAAACAGAAGGAAAGCTTCTAGACTCATTCTATGAGGCCAGCATTATCTTGATCCCCAAGCCAGGCAAAGACCCCATCAAAAAGGAGAATTTCAGACCGATATCCCTGATGAATATGGATTCCAAAATTCTCAACAAAATGCTAGCTAATAGAATCCAAAATACCTTAAAAGGATCATCCACCACGACCAAGTGGGATTTATCCCTAGGGTTCAAGGGTGGTTCAACATTCACAAATCAATGTGATAGAACACATTAATAAGAGGAGAGAGAAGAACCATATGGTCCTCTCAGTTGATGCAGAAAAAGCATTGGACAAAATACAGCATCCTTTCCTGATTAAAACTCATCAGAGTATAGGGATAGAGGGAACATTTCCCAATTTCATAAAATCCATCTATGAAAAACCCACAGCGAATATCATTCTCAATGGGGAAAAGCTGAAAGCCTTTCCCTTAAGATCAGAAACATGACAAGGATGCCCACTCTTGCCACTATTTTTCAACATAGTACTAGAAGTCCTAGCAACAGCAATCAGACAACAAAAAGAAATAAAAGGTATTCAAATTGGCAAAGAAGTCAAACTCTCTCTCTTCACAGATGACATCATACTTTATGTGGAAAACCCAAAAAACTCCACCCCCAAATTACTAGAACTCATAGAGCAATTCAGTAATGTGGCAGGATACAAAATCAATGCACAGAAATCAGTTGCTTTCTTATACACTAACAATGTAACTGTTGTAAGAGAAATAAGAGAAATGATTCCATTTACAATAGCACCAAAAACCATAAGATACCTTGGAATAAACCTAACCAAAGAGGTAAAGGATCTATACTCTAGGAACTACAAAACACTCATGAAAGAAATTGAAGAAGACACAAAAAATTCTTCCATGCTCACGGATAGGAAGAATAAACATTGTTAAAATGTCTATGCTGCCCAGAGTAGTCTATACCTTCAATGCCATCCCTATCAAAATACCAATGGCATTTTTCAAAGTGCTGGAACAAACAATCCTAAAATTTGTATGGAATCAGAAAAGACCCCAAATTGCCATGAAAATGTTGAAAAAGAAAACCAAAGCTGGGGGCATCACGTTGCCTGATTTCAAGCTATATTACAAAGCTATGATCACTAAGACAGCATGGTACTGGCACAAAAACAAACACATAGACCAATGGAACAGAATAGAACCCAGAAATGGACCCTCAACTCTATGGTCAAATAATCTTCGACAAAGCAGAAAAAAATATGCAATGGAAAAAAGACAGTCTCTTCGATAAATGGTGCTGGGAAAATTGGACAGCCATATGTAGAAGAATGCAATGGGACCATTTTCTTACAGCATACACAAAGATAAACTCAAAATGGATGAAAGACCTCAATGTGAGACAGGAATCCATCAAAATCCTAGAGGAGAACATAGGCAGTAACCTCTTCGACATCGGCCACAGCAACTTCTTTCAAGACACATCTCCATAGGCAAGGAAAACAAAGGTAAAAATGAAATTTTGGGACTTCATCAAGATAAAAAGCTTCTGCACAGCAAAGGAAACAGTCAACAAAACAAAGAGGCAACCCACGGAATGGGAGAAGATATTTGCAAATGACACTACAGACAAAAGGCTGATATCTAAGATCTATAAAGAACTTCTCAAACTCAACACCCAAAAAACAAATAAGTCAAAAAATGGGCAGAAGATATGAACAGACACTTCTCCAAAGAAGACATACAAATGGCTAACAGACACATGAAAAAATGTTCATCATCATTAGCCATCAGGGAAATTCAAATCAAAACCACATTGAGATACCACCTTATACCAGTTAGAATGGCAAAAATTGACAAGACAAGAAACAACAAATGTTGGAGAGGTTGTGGAGAAAGGGGAACCCTCTTACACTGTTGGTGGGGATGCAAATTGGTACAGCCACTTTGGAAAACAGTGTGGAAGTTCCTCAAAAAATTAAAAATAGAGCTACCCTATGACCCAGCAATTGCACTACTGGGTATTTACCCCAAAGACACAGGTGTAGTGAAAAGAAGGGCCATATGCCCCCCAATGTTCATAGCAGCAATGTCCACAATAGCCAAACTGTGGGAAGAGCTGAGATGCCCTTTAACCGTCTGCCTTCAGCTCAGGTCATGAACTGAGTGTCCTGGGATCGATCCCTGCATCGGGCTCCCTGCTCCGTGGGAAGCCTGCTTCTCCCTCTCCCACTCCCCCTGCTTATGTTCCCTCTCTCGCTGTCTCTCTCTCTGTCAATAAATAAATAAAAGCTTTTAAAAAAGAAGATGTGGGGTCACCTGGGTGGCTCAGTCGTTAAGCATCTGCCTTCGGCTCAGGTCATGATCCCAGGGTCCTGGAATCTAGCCCTACATCGGGCTCCCTGCTCTGCGGGAAGCCTGCTTCTTCCTCTCCCACTCCCCCTGCTTGTGTTCCCTCTCTCCCCGTGTCTCTCTCTGTCAAATAAATAAATAAAATCTTTAAAAAAAAAAAAAAGATGTGGTCCATATATACAATGGAATATTACTCAGACATCAGAAAGGATGAATACCCAACTTTTGCATCAACATGGATGGGACTGGAGGAGATTATGCTAAGTGAAATAAGTCAAGCAGAGAAAGTCAATTATCATATGGTTTCACTTATTTGTGGAACATAAGGAATAGCATGGAGGATATTAGGAGAAGGTAGGAAAAAATGAAGGTGGGGAATCAGAGAGGGAGACGAACCATGAGAGACAATAGACTCTGAGAAAAATAATGAGGGCTTTAGAGGGGAAGGGGGTAGGAGGATGGGTTAGCCCAGTGATGGGTATTAAGGAGGGCAGGTATTGCATGGAGCACTGGGTGTTATACACAAACAATGAATCATGGAACACTACATCAAAAACTAATGATGTACTGGGGCGCCTGGGTGGCTCAGATGGTTAAGCGTCTGCCTTTCGGCTCAGGTCATGATCCCAGGGTCCTGGGATCGAGTCCCGCATCGGGCTCTCTGCTCCTTGGGAGCCTGCTTCTCCCTCTGCCTCTCTCTCTCTCTGTCTCTCATGAATAAATAAATAAAAAATCTTTAAAAAAAAAAAAAACAACTAATGATGTACTGTATGGTGACTAACATAACACAATAAAAAAAAAAAAGAAAGAAAGGTTACATACTATATGACCCCAACCATATGACATTCCGGAAAAGGCAAAACTATGGAGACAATAAAAAGATCAGTGGTTGCTGGTGGGTGGGAGTGCAGGGTGCCAAGGATGGCATGGGTGGGGGGGATGAATAGGCAAAGTACAGAGGATTTGTAGCAATGAAAATACTGGGTATGATACCATAATGATGGGTACATGCCATTATACATTTGTCTAAACCCATAGAATGTACACCACCAAGAGTTAACCATAATGTAAAGAATGAACTTTAAGTGATCATAATGTGTAAATACAGACTCATCAGTTGTAACAAATGTACCACTCTGTGAGGGATGTTGATAATGGGGGAGACTGTGCATGTGTGGGGGCAGAGCGTACATGAGAAATCACTGTACCTTCTTCTTAATTTTGCTCTGAATCCAAAACTACTCAAAAATATAAACTCTTACAGGGATGCCTGGGTGGCTCAGTCAGGTGTCTGCCTTCAGCTCTGGTCATAATCCCAGGGTCCTGGGATGGAGTCCCGCATTGGGCTCCTTGCTCAGCAAGGATTCAGCTTCTGCCTCTGCCACTCCCCCTGATTGTGCTCTCTCTCTCTCTGACAAATAAATAAATAAAATCTTTTAAAAATATAAGATCTTACAAAATTAAAAAGAAGAAGAAGAAATTGTGTTAGGGGTTTCAAACATCAAGTCTAAACCTATAGGTAGTATACATACTTAGCAAAGTGGCTGGGGCTACATTTAAGAAATGTTTTACTGCCCCATCCTGTTAATTATATATTTTAAATATTAAAATATTTGGGTGGGGAGAAAGAGGTAAAGTGTGAGTATGTTTTAGAACCTGCAAATCTTTCTTTGTTGGAGGAATAGGTGAAGTGTCATACAACATTGGAGATAATCAAATTTTTGATCTTCAATTAGAGTTTCATTTATGAAGAATATTGTCAGTTTTACTTTTATGCCTATCATTGACTAACCATAAGATAGGTCCACTTCAAGGTTACCGGTTTCCACCACCACTCCAAATCATAGATTTAAGATGATTGGAACCATGCCCCATCCCACCCATACACAGAACAAAACTCTTCCATATACTACTGGGTTTTTTTAAGGTATACGTGTTTAGATCTTTCTAAATCAGGATAAAATGCAGTTTGGGCAAATTGTCTTTTTAAAATTTCTAAGTCTTGTTACAATAAAATCAAAAATTGGAACTCTGTTAAAATAGAAGACATTGTGATGAGGAATCACTGAAGTCCCTGGACTTTCTATTATAAATGTAGTTCTCTTTCAAGATAAGCTTTGCCTCTTTTTTTTTTAAATCAAAGTAGAAGCAACAAAGGAAGACCTGCAAATTCTAAAACAGAATCACAGAAAACTAGGCCATGTTAATAGCAGTGCAGTGTAATTGGGTGCATCTAAAAGATGCTATTGTTCATATTTTCCATAGTTTGCTAAAATAACTCTGTCTGAATAGAGTGACCATTCTTAGAGCCCCACCCCATTCATAGTGCCACTTGGTCATAAGAGCAATCAAATTTATCAAAATAATGTCTCTCTGACCTGAGGTTCAGATGCTAGAATGGCCAAATCCACGAGGAGCTTCCTGCAGGTTTTAGCAGTAAGAGAGCCCATCTCCACAGCCAATAACTAAGGAATGGCCACCAAATTCCCTGGGCAATGCTTCACAAACTGTACTGTGTATCACAGTCACTGGGGGGACTTGAAACATACAGATTTCTGGGTCACATCCTCTGAGTTTCTTATTCAGTAAATCTGGGATGAGTTTTGAGAACACTTCCAGGTAATAATGATGCTGTTGGTCTGAGGAGCACACTTTGAGAACCGCAGTCTCAAAGAAGTGGCAGAGGAACAGCTAGCCCTACACAGCTTTTGAGGTCACACTCTATAAAATAGAGGTTCTCCACTTTGAATGCATAATAGAATCACCTGGGGAACTTTTAAAAATCCTAATGCTCAGGCCACAACCCAGACCACTTAAAACTAGGGGAGAGGCAGCCCAGACAGCACTCTCTTTCAAAGGTCCCCAAGTGATTCCATATGTACCCACGTTAAAAACCAGTGAAGACCCCACCCATATCGTTGGTTCTCAAAGTTGGCTGCCCATTGGAATTACCAGGGAGAAAATTTAAATACTGATGCCTGGCTCCCACTCTCAGACATTCCAGACATCAGAATTTTAAAAGCTCCCAGGTGATTCTAATGTGTAACAAAGCTTGGGAACTACTGAACCTTACCTAATTCAAATTTTCACATTATTTAAAAAAAAGTGCACCTGGGTGGTTCAGTCAGTAAAGCACCTGCCTTCAGCTCAGGTCATGATCCCAGCACCACGGGATCAAGTCCCGCATCGGGCTCCCTGCTCAGCAGGGAGTCTGCTTCTCCCTCTGCCTCTCCACCCAGCTCGTGCTCTCTCTCTCTCAAATAAATAAAATCTTTTAAAAAATTGAACATAAATTCACCACAATGAAGTTAGAGTTATGGATGTAGTTTTTCCCAAATTCAAGCATTTTTAAAAGATTTTATTTATGTATTTATGTATTTATTTAAGAGAGAGAGCACATGTGAGAGAGAGAGCACGGTGGGGGGAGGTTTGGAGGGGCAGAGGGAGAGGGAGAAGCAGACTCCCCGCTGAGCAGGGAGCCCAATGCAGTGATCCCAGGCCCTGGGATCATGACCCGAGCCAAAGGCAGACGCTTAACTGACTGAGCCACCGAGGTGCCCCCCAAATTCAAGCATTTTAATAATTTTTTATTAAGCCACTACAAATAATTTAAAAATAGAGAAGAAAAATATATATTAGTATGAATATATTTATAAAAGCAAGTTAGAATTATGATTTTCTTTTAGGTATAATTCATATACAGAGTATTCACCTTTTTAAATGTACAGTTCTAGGACTTTTATAAATGCAGCCACAATCAAGATATAAAACAGTTCTATCCCACTGAAATGTTCTCTTGTGCTCCAAATCAGTTTTGATTTGCCAATAGATCAGGATATTCTGCCTCACTACCTCCTTCACCTCATCTCCAATTTGTTGCATGATTCTTTCTCTGTCTTAGCAAGGGAAGCTCAGCTACTCTGAGGACACAGAAATGGATGTGGAGTAATAATGTAAGTTAGTATACATGTAGCTAATATTAAAATGGAATTGTATCAAATGTGACTAAATTTTAATCCATAATGCTATTTTTAAAAAGATGTAAATAAAAAATATGATCACCTTTGGAGGATGGTAGGGAATCGGCTCACTGTTTTGAAAACTGGTAAGTGAAGGGGAAAAAAGAAGCATTCATTCTTGCTTTCTTGTACCAACTGTACCACTGGGTCACTGAAACAGTAGATGAGGGGAGTTTCCCTTAATTGAAGTAGAAGCAGCTATGAAGCACCAGGATAGCATCATGTTGCAACTCCTAATGAACTGAGGAGATATGAATGAGGGTCAAGGTAGCTGGTATCCCCCAAAAGAGAGAAAACCATGCATTATGTACCTCCAGAAGGAAGAACAACACCCTCTCTGAAGTGTTTTTGCAAAAAAAAGATAAAAGAAATGAAACTTGACTCTGATCAAGCCTCTGGATCCAACTACCAATGAACAGGAAATACAGGGGCCATAAAAACAGGTTAAACTGCACCATGAGAATGCAGTCAGCAAAAGCCAGACTATAGGAAACCACAGGAGAAACGACCCAGTTCCTTCAACAAATGAATGCTAAAAAAGAGAAAGAGCTAGAGATGAGGTTTAAAAGAGACATAGAATATTATCCTAATCAAGTACAATACGTGGACCATATTTGCTAATTCAAACTTTAAAATTGATGATACATGAAAATCATCAGTGTGAACACTGAGGCTATCCAATTTAGATTTAGATATAGGAACTGAAGGAGTCAATGTTATTTTCCAGTATGCTAATGGTATTTTAGTTATGTTTTTTAAAAGAGGGGCTTATCTTTTAGAGATATTTACTGAAATATTTATGGATGGATTGATATAACATCAGATATTTGCTTTAAAATAATACAATTGTGGGAAAAGTGAGTGGGGTAAGGAGAACCAAGATTGGCCATTAAGTTAACAATTCTCAAACCTGGATAATGGGCACATAAGGATTCATTATACTGTTTTGTCTACTTTTGTATATGGCTGAAATTTGCCACAATGAAAATAAAAGGCAAGAAAGATTTGATTTAAAATGTCCATAATAGCCTTATTCATAAGAGACTAAAACTGGAAAAAAGTGCATCAATTGGTAAATGGATAAACAAAATGTGGTTTAGCCTTTCTCTATGCCTATAATGGCTGATCTACATGGTTTGACGACCTAGAATATCACCATCCATGAGCTTCCATGCAAAGATTGAAATGTGAGTGTTCTAGGCAGAGTGGCCTGCTCAAAAAACACTCCCCAATCTATTCAACATAATATCCACCAGCATTTCACCCCACAAATGGTGGAAAAAGCTAGTGCTAGAACTCTGAAGTCTTAGGTCCTCCAACATCCTACATTTAAAAGTAAATCATATGATATTGATTTATCACCCCTTCTTTTCCACTGAAAGCTGGTGTTTCAAATCCTGTTTTCTTAAATACCTGGTTAATCCTGGATTAATCAGATAAACTGAAAAACTGTTGTGCATTACCTGGATATCTAAATGTCTCAATCAGTGATAAAATAAAAGACACCTAAAGAATAAGTAATATAGGGGGATTTCAGAGAACATTTAGGGAGACACGTTTTATTATGACGGGGTTTCTCAGGACCTCTCAAGAAACAGAAGGTAGCATCAGACATGTTAATGCACAAGGCTCACAAAAAATCATATAGTTAATAAACACATACTGCCATTTGGCATCTTCTTTTTTCCAAATACCATCAACAATGACAACAGAAAGATACAAAATCATTGGCAGGGCCATATCTGCTTAGATTCATGTCTAAATGAGGTCATAAATAAAGGTGGAGGGTAAGTGTTAAGTTTTTGAAATACACAGTAATAAATAAATTTTTAAAAATCAAAACCCTACATCAGAACTTATTTATAAAACTGGAAGTACATTTAATAATACACTCATTGGAGCATGCTTGCTTGTGAGTACAAAGGCAAGGAGTACAACGTGATTACCATCAAACCATTGCTTATTTTCCAGATAGGAAAGCTTAAGGACATTTCAGTGTCATTTCCATTGCTTTGTAGAATTTAATCAATCAACATTACACCTAATGACTATGCCAGCATTCAACAAAATTATTAAACAAAGTTTCTTGCTAAAATTTTAACAGTGGACAAACCGAACCACTCCTGGTTTTCTGGCCATGGCCAGGTCAGATTAGGTTAGCACTATCTAGAAAATGCAAAGGCAGGTCAGAAACCAACTCAACCAAGACCTGGGATCCAAATATGTCCTCTTCCTCTCAGGTCCTAATTCCCAAGTTTAGAAGATGGCCAGCTATTCTTTCTTAAATTTGTAAACAACCACTCTCTCTACATCTTCCTTCTCTGAAATTAATTATTGATTCTGTGTGTTTTAATAAGATGAATTAAGACAGATTTTTGTTTTACTGACTAGATTGAAAATTTTGCCATCTACCTTCAGATAATTAGAGGCACCCTGAAGTGTTAAAAATTCCTGCTTGTGAAATGTCCTGGACAACAATAAATATATCATAAAGGGGCTGTTTCTTAGCAGGAAACATGCTCATAGGGACCTGTCATCAGGGCCCCACACAAGTGGTAAAACAATGGGTAATATCAATTGGCTACACTCCCCCAAGAACAAGAACAGGGTAACTTTTCTGCCCCCTTCTTGCAACAACCCTGAATATTAAATAAATGCAACTTCTCTCCAAAAGAGTATTTTGACTGTAAAGTTAATAGGAGGACATCAAAAACAAAACTGTACAAGTTCCATATAAAAGGTCAGCAGAGAGCTGGTTAAAATGCAAAATCAACAATTAACCAAAATAGAAGCTACTTGGGCATTCAGAGATGAACATCTAAATCCAAGTATGTTCATTTTAGTAACTTACAGGGATATATACTTCACATTATATGGCAACAATTGTTTTAATATGAAATGAAAAAAAGACAAGTCTGTAGATTTGGTAGATTTTCTGGGAGTTTAGTGTGCAAAGATGGGTGAGTGCAGTTGAAAACCTCCAGTGCACTTTAAACTCAGCTTGATGTACATAAGCCTGTCATTTCCATAAAGGGGGTGGCCTGTTCTTGTGCATTGATATATACACACACAGTATAGAGATATCAGTACAGTAACACAAACTGAATCGGTATAGTACACAAATATAGGTACTGTAACTTTGTCAACCCATAGTGGTCATGAAGTGGAGAGCAATTTAAAATAGCAACCTGTATTCTTGCTCAAATAGGAATTAATCAGAAGGCAGATGAGCACAGTTTTGATACAACTACGTTAATATAAATAACTGGTAATGGATGAGTTAAGGCTAATTATACATGTGGTGGGTTTAAAATGTGTTAGTAATTTCACTGAAACTCCCCCCTTCAAAAATCAGAGCCTAATTCTCTACCACTTGCATGTAGGCTGAACTTAGTGATTTTCTTCTAATAAATAGCATGTGCTAGAAGTAATGCCATGTTAATTCTAAGCCTAAGTCATCACAAGGATGGCTTCTATCTGGTTCTTTTTCTATCTTGGATTACTCTCTTGGGGAGAAGTCAGAGGCACGACATGAGGACATGCAAGAAGCTCTGTGGAAAAGCCCATGTGAGGAGGAACTGAGGCCTCACAGCAACAATCAACTTGCCAGCCTTATGAGTAAGCCACTTTGGAAGTATATATGCCAGTTCCAGTCAAACATCATATAACTACAGAATCAGCAAACATCATGACAATCTCATGAGAAACCCCAAGCCAAAGAAGCCAAGCTAAATTACTCCTGAATTTCTGACCCACAGAAAGAGTAAGATAATAAATATTTATTGCTTTTTTAAGCCACTAAGTTTTGGGGTGATTTGTTACATGGTAACACATAACTCATATAAAGCATTTTGGTTTTTTTTTTTTAAGATCAAAGATGGGTTAAACATTGGGCGTGTTGATGTGCTTCCTACACCAAGCACCAAAACCTTTTGGTTTTGTGGACTGTTTCCTTTGCTGTGCAAAAGTTTTTTATCTTGATGAAGTCCCAATAGTTCATTTTTGGCCTTGCTTTCCTTGCCTTTGGTGATGTTTCTAGGAAGAAGTTGCTGCGGCTGAGGTCGAAGAGGTTGCTGCCTGTGTTCTCCTTTAGGATTTTGATGGACTCCTGTCTCCCATTTAGGTCTTTCAACTATTTGGAGTCTGTTTTTGTGTGTGGTGTAAGGAAATGGTCCAGTTTCATTCTTCTGCATGTGGCTATCCAATTTTCCCAACACCATTTGTTGAAGAGACTGTCTTTTTGCCATTGGACATTCTTTCCTGCTTTGTCGAAGATGAGTTGACCATAGAGTTGAGGGTCTATTTCTGGGCTCTCTATTCTGTTCCATTGATCTATGTGTCTGTTTTTGTGCCAGTACCATACTGTCTTGATGATTACTGCTTTGTAATAGAGTTGGAAGTCTGGAATTGTGATGCCGCCAGCTTTGCTTTTCTTTTTCAACATTCCTCTGGCTATTCGCAGTCTTTTCTGGTTCCATACAAATTTTAGGATTATTTGTTCCATTTCTTTGAAAAAAGTGGTTGGTATTTTGATGGGGATTGCATTGAATGTGTAGATTGCTCTAGGTAGCATTGACATCTTCACAATATTTGTTCTTCCAATCCATGAGCATGGAACATTTTTCCATTTCTTTGTGTCTTCCTCAATTTCTTTCATGAGTATTTTATAGTTTTCTGAGTACAGATCCTCTGCCTCTTTGGTTAGATTTATTCCTAGGTATCTTATGGTTTGGGGTGCAATTGTAAATGGGATCAACTCCTTATCTTCTGTCTGTACAGTGATTAACATAACAATAAAAAATTTAAAAAAAAGAAATTGAACTTGAAGAATATGATAACATCTTATTTCAAGGCCTACAAACTTGCAAAGGTGTCATTAGAAACAATATGAAGTCATAACTGTCAAAAAGTCTTATTCCTTTTTAAGAGGATCTAGACATAGGCAACATTTAAATTTGCCTATGGAGAGTCTGAGATCTCTATAATACTGTAGCAAGGGATAAAATTCCTTATGCTACTTATTTTGTAATTATATGTCATCCTGAATAACAACAGGATCATCCAATGGATTGAAATAATAAAGTACAATCAGGACAATGTTCAAAATATCACTGCTCTCATTAGGTGCCTTTAAATACTACAACATCTAGCAATAAAAATAATACTCTTTAGTAGTGATAGAAACAGTAAGTTTTTTTAAATGTATTACTCCATCCAGGTATTAGCTTCTGAATAATAAGCAATTAAATACACTCTGACCTCAAATGCTCTAGGTGAAATAAATTTTCCAGTCTTCAAAAGGTTTTCTCTTACAAAAATAAGGCCATATTAAAACAGTCGATGCTATATGTAGACCCACATGCCCTGGTGAAGTTGGAAATGATTGTTAAATTAGCCTTCATTTATTTGTTCTGGATTGCCATTCAAGGACTAAGTTGTTTTCAGGGTAAGAAAAAACCATAGAACTTTTTCATGGTTTCCTTATGTACTAATTCTTGACACTAGCTGTTTGTAGCCTTCTCAAGTGACTTCTGACTTTAGAACCTAAAGCTAGTCTTTTGAGAAAGCATATGGCAGATTGATGAGCATTCTTTTTTTCTAACAAAGTCATTTAATACTATAATTAACAATAAGCCAGATGGAGAGCTCTTTTCACTTTGATCTTTTCTCTAAGAATGAGAAATGCACAGTTTTAAACCTAGGTCCTTTGTATTAGCTGAATGCTTAGTAATAGTAATAATGATAGCTAACATTTGTTGAGTTCTTATTCCATAACCAAGAAATAGTGCTTTCATTAGACACTCCTTGTATTTTCACAAAACTATAAAGTCAATATTATTATCCTTCTTTTAGAGATGAAGGAACTGAGACAAAGGGTGTTTGAATAATTGACCCAATGTCACTCGTGCTGGGTAGAAAATAACAGTACTCAAACTCCGTTCTATTTAGTTCCAAAGTCCACACTCTTATTAATCACTATATACTATACTGTTGTAGTTACCTTGGATTTCACAAAGAATCTGTAAGGCTGATCTTTCTGAGGCCGATCATTCATACAGGTCAGTCAATATTTTATAGATCTGCCAATGTTTCCCTTTATTTTTAGTTTTCAGTCACATTCAGATGTATATTTTCTCTGTTAAGGTTAGCACAACATTCTTGTATTTACACCTTTTGTGTTTCCAGGAAGAAAGATGATATCCTGTGATATAAACTGAAATTACAATCACTGTTACTCATATGTGTTCAACTTTATACTGTTATATAGGCTCCATTCTTCTATTTTGTTGTGACTTACTTTGTCACACTACTTCAGACAAAAAGCCTTTTCATAGTCCAATTATACAAGCTTATGCATCTTCAGAGGAGCCCCACCTAAAAACAATGGTGTCCAGTGACACTTAGCTTTCCTTTTCATAAAACATTCCCTATTCCAGTCTACTGAGCTGTCCTACGGCCAAAGTGGTTTTAAAATGACACGTTACCATTACCATATACTAAAATGTAAATTAGATTTTGGTTTTTCTACTTTCTGACATTTTAATACTAACTTCCCTTGCTCTGCTATCAGAAAACTTCACATAATCCCTGAATCTCTAACTCTCAGGATTCTTCTGCTGTTTACTTTGTACTTCCCATGCTCTGTCCCCTTGATTCCTCTACTATCTTTCCCTCTTCTGACTTATTTTTCTGTTCTCTTTTCACCACTTCTTTAGCTTTTACATAGAAAGAACAGAACAATCTTTTTTTATTTCCAAATATGACATGATTCCAGATGCTTGAGACTTCAGATTTCCTGCTCACTAAATTACAAAATGTTTCTATAAAAGTTTCCAATTCACTGCTATTTATGATCTATTCTCTACCTACTTCAAAACAAAATTTGTTCGAGCTCATCTGTCATAATGTACACTTGAGCTGGGTTAAAGGGGCTATGATACTTTAGGTACTGTGACTTTTATAGTTCAGTTACAAAGTCAAGAAAAAAGAGTCAACAGAAATAAAAGATTTTTGTTGAAACCTTTAAATTGAAAAATTAAATCAAATAATAATATCTGAGTTTCCCTCTGGTATAATCAAAAGAACATACATATATTTTTATTTATGAATCTACCTAAATATTCTAACTTTCCACAAAATAGTATAGAAATCGTTTTATTTTTTAACACCTACCATTGATTCATATATAGTTATGACACACTAGGAATTTAAATTATAATGGGTTGGTTGGACATCCCCACACTTGAATGATTTTGTGAAAAAAGCTAGACAGTCATAGCAACTTTTTCTCCTTTTATCTTCTTTATCCTCTTCATGGTTTGACTTAATGTGTTTAGCATTACCTTAATGAAATCGATGTTATGGTAAATCTCATCCCCAGCCCAGATTCTTCAGCCCTCCCTGTATCCATGCTCTTTGCCATATGATTCTGCAGTTTATCCCATTCAAATAGTAAAGCATATTGCCCCATCCCTTGACTTTGGGCTTGGCCATTTGACTTTGACCAATATTTTGGAAAAGATCATGGGCCATTTCTGAACTTAGACCTTAAAAGGCCTCAGATGTTCTCACTTGTTCTCTTGTGTTTCTACCATTGCTATAAGAGGAATATGCCCAGAAAACCTGCTGATTCCAAGAGGAGTATGAGAAGTCCCTGGAGCTGACTCCCCCAGCCAGCCACCCCAGTGAAGAATATCCAGCCCCATCAACCCACAGGCACATGAGCTAAATAAATGCTTATTTTTGTATGCCACTACTTTTTGTGGTGATTGGTTATGTGCATTTTTATAACAATAGTTAACAAATACAGATATTTACAGGAGTGAAATGTTCTAATATCAGCATTTAATGGATGTATGTACATTTACCATAAACCAATCAAAATCAAGAAGATGAATCCATTACTTCTTAAATGTCCCATTTTAAGCAAAATGAGGATTTAAAATATAGATATAATAAGAACTGCCAATTGCTGAATTCTCAAAAACAACAGTTATAGATAACAAGCAGTCATTATATATAGGATTTTACTTGCTTTACCAAAAGAAAGCTTAAAAATCACATGTTAGCACTATGACTGCATTAAAAAAAGTAGACCTGAAAGCTACTTTTGAAGAGGATGACAACTTATTTCAAACATAGTCATTACATGACTAGCATTATCACTTGTCAATTAATTTTGGGTGATTTCTTTGATTTTGTCACTAGAAGTTTTTTTTTTTTTAATTCACTTGGGTCAATCCCAAAATTTAACCAGTATAATAGCATGCTTAATTTTATTTTTGCATTCCACAGTCCTTGATAACAGCAAACTAATTTCTGTGGCTGCATTTGATGAAAATATGCTGATGAAACTCATATTTCACATCATTGACTATAATGAGCTATTTTATCAAAATGTCCTTATGACAGTATTATAGAGAAAATGATAAATTTACTAATTTATTCACTTGAGATTCCATTTGAAAATTTTAAAAGAAAGGAAAAGATCAATGAAGTCAGGTAAATTAGGCTTTCACCAAATAATGTGTCTCGGTCTATATAAAACAATAGCACTAACCATCCCTGCTCTTAATGAAATGCTAACACTAAATAAGGGTTGATTAATTACTACTTTTAATAAAATTCTTCAGAACAAATAAGTAGCTATGAAATGCCCTATTGTGAACACATATTCACAATGTTTACTCATAATCACTGCCATGGTTTTATATTAGAATTGGTTTTTTTTCACATTGTTGGAATTTTTTATTTTTACTAGATTTTTAATTTAGAAATTATCATTAAGTAGCTATATCAACTAATGAGACATTTTGTGGGACATATCTCAAACTTTGAAGTAACTAGTGTAGTATAGTATATATAGTATAGTTTAGTATAGTATAGTATAGTATAGTATAGTATAGTATAGTATCTCTTTCTGAAATGTTGATGTGCCATTTGGCATAGATGGGGTTGATGTTAGTACAAACACAATCACATATACAATATGCTAAAATGTCTTTTGTCAATTACTGTGTTCTATCGAATGTGTGCTCTCTGAACTCTAGAAACAATATTAACCTAGAGCAGATCAGGGTCTTCATTGTCTGGATATATCCAGTCTTCAAGTGTTATATGATCACGACATTTTGTTTTGGAATCTTTTCTCAACATAAAATGATTTCATTCATTTTTTATTCTTTCCATTTACAAGCCATCAACAATGAAAACAACTGCTCTAATAAATTATTTAACTTGATCTCTTCTTGAATGGCTTATTCTACCACAAATGACTCTAGTATATATAAGAAAACACATAAGTATATTAAGGTTATTTTAAATGACAACTATGTTCTTGATAAATGTCTACAGAAAAATGCATTGATGCCATAATAGACATTGTTTCCTTCCTTTCTAATTGTGCCCTCTATTTCTACTTCCCAGATACTACCCTAAAACTGCCACCATTCCTTCAATCCAATCAATACTTTCCCAAATCCTACAATGATGATGAATTCTAAAAGCAGCTGTTAAGATTAGAAGAACATGACATTCTTAATGGAAGTTCACACAGAAATAATGAAACTATAATTTCTGGGGGAAAAAAGAACACCAAATCTTCATTAAATAATGGAAACATAGTTTGAACTTTAAAATTTAGTGCTGAATGCCAGTAACCTCTGGGGCTGTCAGGTATAGGGAGACCTTTGAAAATAAACTGTTCTAGTATAGATCTATCTCTGTCATCAGCTGTCCTTTAAAATAACAGTTAAAAGAAGGGAAGAGTTGATCTTATTTTTCTTCATTTGGGTAAAAATGAATGGTCTGCTGTTTATACAATCTTGAAAACAGTAGTACGGTAGCCAATGAATCTAAGCTTCATCATAAAATATCCAATCATCATCATCATATCTGAAAATTCTTGAGTGATTTTTGTGTGCCAGGCCCCAAGAATTTGCTTGTATTGTCTTATGCTTTCCTCATCACATCCTTGTGAGGTATGTAACTAATATTTTTCCTGTTTAAGAGATAAAGACACTGAGGTTCTGAGAGATTCAGGCAATTGCCTAAGTCCATGCAACTATTTTGTGATGGTGCAGACCCATCATAATCTAATAGTTTTTAATGTTGAAAATTTAACTTCTGAGGTTTTCATTTGAGCTTCTGTGCTATAATTCATAAAGAATGATAGATGAGGAATTATTTATTTTCATGGCATAAAGAAATATAGCACATAATTATCCTTCCAAATATCATCAATAAACTACTGAACAAGTGATCAAGTTCTCTGTTGGGAAAAATTAGGGTTGGTCAACCCAGTACTTAGAAAGTTGACAGTTTTCATAAAGTGACTCCCTAAAGGCTATCTTTTCCACAAGAATGTGGTCTAACTCCCACATCCTAGACAAATGAAGAATTCCATCAACTCAGTGATTAGGTCAACAGTTTTATTTCATGGTTACTTTATAGATGGAACACATATAACATAAACCACATATGAAAAAAATAACCCACCCTCATTTTCAAAAATTAAAACGATGCCTTAAAAGACATATACAACATCCCCTTAAATAAGTAGAAGATGGATGGATGAATGGATGGATAATACTTGGTTTTGATTCACATGAGCTTATTTTCAAATGGAACCCTGGAGAGAGGTGCTGTGTGGTTATATGAAATTGTCCAGCGACTTCTCTGTATCTTTCTGACATTCAGACTCTGCCTCTTTCCTGTCTGGTGCTCTACACTTGAACTGACTTCACAAGAACTCACCTCTGATAACTGATGAACAGCCTGACTACTGGACCCCCGGTTCTGGTAAAACCTACCCAGCTTATTCTCCTGTCACCTACATAAAGGTTGACATTAGGAAGGCTACAAAAAAAGACCCCAAAACCTCATGTGATCCCACTGAAACACATCTGTCATAATCCAGTGGCAGTGTGTCTGCCCCTAAGGAAATGTGTTCTTTCTTCTTCCCATACAGTGAGAATTATGTAGTGAACCATGTTTCTCTTTTGCTTCACCTCCAGGAAGGTCAAAAACAAATTTACAGCTAAATCATGTGAGACTTTATTGTGGGTTTTTTTTTTTTTTTCCTTCTGGTATAATTTACTCTATTTTGCTTTTCCTGCTGTTGATTTTATTTTTATTTAATTAAGCATCTCTCCAACTGGATTTCTTAGAACACTAGTTCTTATATATGTTAATAGATGTTTTATCAAGAAGAAAACAGATTCCTTTTAAAATGTATGTGTGAAATGTTGTATAATAACTATAGCCCCAAGCCATCCCCAAGAGTCACTTAGTACTGAATTTTTTAAAAAACTCATTCAAGTTCATTTAACCAAAATTCTAAACAAATTTGAACATGGAGTAGTTTTGTCATTATATCTATTAATATTCCAAAATATGTCTTGGGAAAGAAACACTATGTTTCTTAATTATATATATTTCCTGAAAGCCACTTAATATCTTTGGGGGAAGAAGGAGAGGTATGAATTAATTAGTTAATTAATTAGTTAATTAGTTAATTAAAATTTTTCTCCAAAATTGCACAAAATATAACTTTAATTTCCAAGTTGCATTCTATTTTTTTAAAGATTGATTGATTGATTGATTTGACATAGAGAGAGAGACAGCTAGAGAGGGAACACAAGCAGGGGGAGCAGGAGAAGAAAAAGCAGGCTCCTGGCTGAGCAGGGCGCCCAGCGCAGGGCTAGATCCCAGGACCCTAATATAACTTCAATTTCCAAGTTGTATTCTACCTTTTTTTAAAGATTTGTTTATTTATTTATTTATTTGACATATATAGAGAGACAGCTAGAGAGGAAACACACGCAGGGGGAGTGGGAAAGGAAGAAGCAGGCTCCTGGCTGAGCAGGGAACCCAACACGGGGTTTGATCCCAGGACACTGGAATCATGACCTGAACAGAAGGCAGACGCTCAACGACTGAGCCACCCAGGTGCCCCTCCAAGTTGTATTCTAAAGCACAGTCTGATATGTAGAAACCTGTATCCCCATTAGGACCAGCCTATTTGAAGAAAGAATTCTGAAGCAGTTTAAAGAGACACAAATTTAAGAGGATCTCTGAAGAAAAGTAAAAGAATCAAGTAAAGTAAGAGAGAGAAAAGGTTAAATCAAGAAAAATAAAATCATTGAAAGAAAATAGTGCAATGGATCACAAAACTTAGCTCTGAAATGCTTATATCCAAGATATGAAAAAGAAAAAAGGAAGAAAATACACAAGTGGTTTTAAAATGAGTGCTCCCTAATAAAAGAAAATCAACTGTTATACAAGGTTATAAAGAAAAAAAAGTTGGTCATTCTGAATTATAAGAAGGGTTTATCATATTTATATTTAAGAGTCAATAATAGTCTTACAGACATCACTGAGCAATGTCATTTTAAATGTATGTAATTATAGATTTGTAAGTATGTTTTGGGAGATTCTTTTTTGATTTATAACATTATGTTAGCTTCAGGTGTACAACATAATGATTTCATATTTGTTTATATTGTGAAATGATCTCAATAAGTCCAGTTAACATCCATCACCACAGGTGATAGGGAGATTTTTAATAAATAGCTTATAAATTGTAAGTGTAATGCTTTCAGTAAATAAAGCTAGAATGGACTCTTTCTGTGTCAGTTTTGTCAGTAGGATACCAAGGTAAATGAGATAAACCCACCTTCATGTACAGACCTTATAAGAGAACAAAGAAAGCCTGTTTTGTATTATTACCCAATGTTACTATGCTTTATAATGTCCAAAGTCCTTCACTCCAGTATCTCTTCATGAGATCTCATTTCACCCACAGAGTTCCTGTTCCAAAATTCTACTGTGCTTTTTCTCCCTACTCTCCTAATCTCCCTTCAAACTTGTCATTTAATCAAAAGAATAATTTCAACTACTATAATTAAGAAAAAGTCAAGTGTTTAAATTTCCTTATTTCATTATTCTAAGGCATATTTTTTGCACTTAATATTTCCAAAATACAAATTTATCTAAAAATTGATCTATATAGGGGGAGGATCAAGATGGCGGAGGAGTAGGAGACCTAAATTTCGTCTGGTCCCAGGAATTCAGCTGGATAGGGATCAAACCATTCTGAACACCTATGAACTCAATGGGAGATCGAAGAGAAGAATAGCAGCAACTCTCTGAACAGAAAAGCAACCACTTTTTGGAAGGTAGGATGTGGGGAGAAGTGAATCCGAGGCGATATTCGGGAAGATAGACGTGGGGGAGGGGGCCTCTGTCAGCCACTACTGCCAAGTGATAGAGCAGCGGAGCACAAAATCAGAACTTTTAGAAGTTGGCTCGGCTGAGGGATGTCACTCCAGTGGCTAAGCGGGGGGTGGAACCCTCGCTGGGACAGTGTGGTCTCAGGACCCTCAGGGTCACAGAAAGACCGGGGGTGTCTGAGTGCGGCAGAGCTCCCAGGTATCGAGTGGGGAAGCTGGCTGCAGAGACAGAACCGAGGAACGGGCTCTCAGCTTGGGGTTGCCACAAACCATGATCCATGGCACAGTCGGGCCACTGCTCTTCCAGCAGGGACCGAACAAGTGGCAGATCTGGGGAGACTCCCCTTCCTCCCCCAGGAGGAGCAGGGCGGGAGTGCACTGCAGGACTCTGCTGGGTTTGGAGACTCCACACGGGGTCATGTGCCAGAGATAGAAATGCTCAGTCACAGGCCAGGTGAGCACGGAGTGCAGGTGGAGACCAGGGAGACAGGATTGATTAACTGCTTTTCTCTGGGGGCTCACTGAGGAGCGGGGCCCCGAGTTCTCGGCTCCTCCGGGGCGGAGATTGGGAGGCCGTCATTTTCACTCTCGTCCTCCAAAGCTGTAGGGAAAGCATGCAGGGAACAAAAGCTACAGAAAGCAAAACTGAGCAGATTACTTACAAGGGTGGGGCAATTCCGCCTCCAGCAAAGACATCTGAGAACCACAGCAACAGGCCCCTCCCCAAGAAGATCAGCAAGAACAGCCAGCCAAGACCAAGTTTACAAATCAGTGAGTACGGCAGAACTCCAGTGCTAGGGGAATACTGCACATAGAATTCATGGCTTTTTTTCCCATGATTCTTTAGTCTTTCAAAGTTACTTTTTTTTTAACTTTCTTTTTCTTTCTTTTTTTTTTAATTTTTCTTTTTCCCTTTTTCAACCAACATCTTATCAATCCCTTTTTTTTTTTTAAAAGATTTTATTTATTTACTTGAGAGAGAGAATGAGATAGAGAGAGCATGAGAGTGGGGAGGGTCAGGGGGAGAAGCAGACTCCCTGCTGAGCAGAGAGCCCGATGTGGGACTCGATCCCAGGACTCCAGGATCATGACCCGAGCTGAAGGCAGTCACTTAACCAACTGAGCCACCCAGGTGCCTTCTTTTTTTTTTTTTTAATCCTCTTCTTTCTTTTTTCAACCAACTTCTTATCTTATCAATTCCTTTTATAAAATCTTTTATAATTTTCATCGTTATGCTCATATTCCATCCCTTCATCATATTTACCCTTATTTCTGTACATATATAAGTTTTTCTTTCTTTAAAATTTTGGGAGGCACTTTCTTCTAACAGACCAAAATACACCCAAAATCTAGTGTGTGGCACTGATCTATGCACCAGCCTGATCATATCTGATCATATTCTATTTTTTTGTTTGTTTGTTTTTATCTTTTCTTTTTCTTTTTTTTCTTCTTTTTTCTTTCTTTCCCTTTCCTTTCCCCTGGTTTCAGGTCTGATTTGTTTAGTGTTTATTTTTCTGGGGTTGTTGTTACCCTGTTAGCATTTTGTTCTCTCATTCATCTATTCTCCTCTGGACAAAATGACAAGACAGAAAAAGTCACCTCAAAAAAAAGAACAAGAGGCAGTACCGACTGCCAGGGACCTAATCAGTATGGACATTACCAAGATGTCAGAACTAGAGTTCAGAATGATGATTTTAAAGATACTAGCTGGGCTTGAAGAAAGCATGGAAGATATTAGAGAAACCCTTTCTGGAGAAATAAAATAACTAAAATCCAACCAAGTCAAAATCAAAAAGGCTATTAATGAGGTGCAATCAAAAATGGAGGCTCTAACTGCTAGGATAAATAAGGCAGAAGAGAGAATTAGTAATATAGAATACCAAATGATGGAAAATAAAGAAGCTGAGAAAACGAGAGATAAACAACTACTGGATCACGAGGGCAGAATTCGAGAGATAAGTGATACCATAAGATGAAACAATATTAGAATAATTGGGATCCCAGAAGAAGAAGAAAGAAAGAGAGGGGCAGAAGGTATACTGGAGCAAATTATAGCAGAGAACTTCCCTAATTTGGGGAAGGAAACAGGCATCAAAATCCAGGACGCACAGAGAACCCCCCTCAAAATCAATAAAAATAAGTCAACATCCCGACATCTAATAGTAAAACCTACAAGTCTCAGAGGCAAAGAGAGAATCCTAAAAGCAGCTCAGGAGAAGAGATCTGTAACCTACAATGGTAGAAACATTAGAGTGACAACAGACCTATCCACAGAGACCTGGCAAGCCAGAAAGGACTGGCATGATATATTCAAAGCACTAAACAAGAAAAATATGCAGCCAAGAATACTCTATCCAGCTAGGCTGTCACTGAAAATAGAAGGAGAGATAAAAAGCTTCCAGGATAAACAAAAACTAAAGGAATTTGCAAACACGAAATCAGCCCTACAAGAAATATTGAAAGGGGTCCTCTAAGCAAAGAGAGAGCCTAAAAGTAACATAGACCAGAAAGGAACAGAGACAATATACAGTAACAGTCACCATACAGGCAATACAATGGCACTAAATTCATATCTTTCAATAGTTACCCTGAATGTAAATGGGCTAAATCCCCCAATCAAAAGACACAGGCTATCATATTGGATAAAAAAACAAGACCCATCGATATGCTGTCTGCAAGAGACTCATTTTAGACCCAAAGACACCTCCAGATTAGACTGAGGGGGTGGAAAACGATTTACCATGCTAATGGACACCAAAAGAAAGCTGGGGTGGCAATCCTTATGTCAGACAAATTAGATTTTAAACCAAATGCTGTAATAAGAGATGAGGAAGGACACTATATCATACTTAAAGGGTCTATCCAACAAGAAGATCTAACAATTGTAAATATCTATCTTGCTAACATGGGAGCAGCCAATTATATAAGCCAGTTAATAATAAAATCAAAGAAACACATCAACAACAATACAATAATAGTAGGGTAATTTAACACCCCCTTCACTGAAATGGACAGATCATTTAAGCAAAAGATCAACAAGGAAATAAAGACTTTAAATGACACACTGGACTGAATGGACTTCACAGATATATTTAGAACATTACATCCCAAAGCAACAGAATACACATTCTTCTCTAGTGCCCATGGAACATTCTCCAGAATAGATCACATCCTAGGTCTCAAATCAGGTCTCAACTGGTACCAAAAGATTGGGATCATTCCCTGTGTATTTTCAGACCACAATGCCTTGAAAGTAGAACTCAATCACAAGAGGAAAGTCGGAAAGAACTAAATACATGGAGGCTAAAGAGTATCCTACTAAAGAATGAATGGGTCAACTAGGAAATTAAAGAAGAATTAAAAAAATTCATGGAAACAAATGAAAATGAAAACACAACTGTTCAAAATCTTTGGGATGCAGCAAAGGCAGTCCTAAGAGGAACGCATATAGCAATACAAGCCTTTCTCCAGAAACAAGAAAGGTCTCAAGTACACAAGCTAACCCTACACCTAAAGGAGCTGGAGAAAGAACAGCAAATAAAGCCTAAACCCAGCAGGAGAAGAGAAAAAGTAAATATCAGAGCAGAAATCAGTGAAATAGAAACCAAAAGAACAGTAGAATAGATCAACAAACCTAGGAACTGGTTCTTTGAAAGGATTAACAAGATTGATAAACCTCTCGCCAGACTTATCAAAAGAAAAGAGAAATTACCCAAATCAACAAAATCATGAATGAAAGAGGAGAGATCACAACCAACACCAAAGAAATGCAAACAATTATAAGAACATATTATGAGCAACTCTATGCCAGCAAATTAGATAATATGGAAGAAATGGATGCATTCGTAGAGATGTATCAACTACCAAAACTGAACCAGGAAGAAATAGAAAACCTGAACAGACCTATAACCACTAAGGAAATTAAAGCAGTCATCAAAAATCTCCCAACAAACAAAAGCCCAGGGCCAGATGGCTTCCCAGAGGAATTCTACCAAACATTTCTAGAAGAATTAATAGCCATTGTTCAGAAACTGTTCCAAAAAATAGAAATGGATGGAAAATTTCCAAACTCGTTTTATGAGGCTACCATTACCTTGATCCCAAAACCAGACAAAGACCCTATCAAAACGGAGAATTACAGACCAATATCCCTGATGAACATGGATGCAAAAATTCTCACCAAAATACTACATTCCAACAGTACATTAAAAGGATTATTCACCACGACCAAGTGGGATTTATCCCTGGGCTGCAAGGTTGGTTCAACATCCGCAAATCAATCAATATGATACAATACATTAATAAAAGAAAGAACAAGAACCATATGATCCTCTTAATAGATACAGATAAAGCATTTGACAAAGTACAGCATCCTTTCCTGATCAAAACTCTTCACAGTATAGGGATAGAGGGTACATACCTTAATATCCTAAAAGCCATCTATGAAAAACCCACAGCGAATATCATTCTCAATGGGGAAAAACAGAGCTTTTCCACTAAGGTCAGGAACACGACAGGGATGTCCACTATCACCACTACTATTCAACACAGTACTAGAAGTCCTAGCCTCAGCAATCAGACAACAAAAAGAAATAAAAGGCATCCGAATTGGCAAAGAAGAAGTCAAACTCTCACTCTTTGCAGTTGATATGATACTTTATGTGGAAAACACAAAAGACTCCACCCCAAAACTGCTAGAACTCATACAGGAATCCAGTCAAGTGGCAGGATATAAAATCAATGCACAGAAATCAGTGGCATTCCTATACACCAACAACAAGACAGAAGAAAGAGAAATTAAGGAGTCGATCCCATTTACAATTGCACCCAAAACCATAAGATACCTAGGAATAAATCTCACCAAAGAGGCAAAGAATCTGTACTCAGAAAACTATAAAATACTCATGAAAGAAATTGAGGAAGACATAAAGAAATGGAAAAATGTTCCATGCTCATGGATTGGAAGAACAAATATTGTGAAGATGTCAATGCTACCTAGAGCAATCTACACATTCAATGCAATCCCCATCAAAATACCATCCATTTTTTTCAAAGAAATGGAACAAATAATCCTAAAATTTGTATGGAACAGAAAAGACCCCGAATGGCCAGAGGAATGTTGAAAAAGAAAAGCAAAGCTGGCAGCATCACAATTCCAGACTTCCAGCTCTATTATAAAGCTGTCATCATCAAGACAGTATGGTACTGGCACAAAAACAGACACATAGATCAATGGAACAGAATAGAGAGCCCAGGAATGGACCCTCAACTCTATGGTCAATTAATCTTCGACAAAGCAGGAAAGTATGTCCAATGGCAAAAAGACAGTCTCTTCAACAAATGGTGTTGGGAAAATTGGATAGCCACATGCAGAAGAATGAAACTGGACCATTTCCTTACACCACACACAAAAATAGACTCCAAATGGTTGAAAGACCTAAATGGGAGACAGGAGTCCATCAAAATCCTAAAGGAGAACACAGGCAGCAACCTCTTCGACCTCAGCCGCAGCAACTTCTTCCTAGAAATATCACCAAAGCCAAGGGAAGCAAGGGCAAGAATGAACTATTGGGACTTCATCAAGATAAAAAGCTTTTGCACAGCAAAAGAAACAGTCCACAAAACCAAAAGACAACTGACAGAATAGGAGAAGATATTTGCAAATGATAGATCAGATAAAGGGCTAGTATCCAAAATCTATAAAGAACTTATCAAACTCAACACCCAAAGAACAAATGATCCAATCAAGAAATGGGCAGAAGACATGAACAGACATTTCTCCAAAGAAGACATCCAAATGGCCAACAGACACATGAAAAAGTGCTCAACATCACTCAGCATCAGGGAAATCCAAATCAAAACCTCAATGAGATACCACCTCACACCAGTCAGAATGGCTAAAATTAACAAGTCAGGAAACGACAGATGCTGGCAGCGATGTCGAGAAAGGGGAACCCTCCTACACTGTTGGTGGGAATGCAAGCTGGTGTAGCCACTCTGGAAAACAGTATGGAGGTTCCTCAGAAAGTTGAAAATAGAGCTACCATATGACTCAGGAATTGCACTACTGGGTATTTACCCAAAGATACAAATGTAGGGATCCGAAGGGGTACGTGCACCCTGATGGTTTATAGCAGCAATGTCCACAATAGCCAAACTGTGGAAAGAGCCAAGATGTCCATTGACAGATGAATGGATGAAGAAGATGTTATATATATATATATATATATATATATATATATATATATATATATATATATATACACACACAATGGAATATTATGCAGCCATCAAAAGGAATGAAATCTTGCCATTTGCAATGACGTGGATGGAACTGGAGGGTATTATGCTGAGCGAAATAAGTCAATGAGAGAAAGACATGTATCATATGACCTCACTGATATGCGGAATTCTTAATCTCAGGAAACAAACAGGGTTGCTGGAGTGGTGGGGTGGGTGGGAGGGATGGGGTAGCTGGGTGATAGACATTGGGGAGGGTATGTGCTATGGTGAGCACTGTGAATTGTGTAAGACTATTGAATCACAGATCTGTACCTCTGAAACAAATAATACATTATATGTTAAAAAAAAAAGAAGAAGAAGAAGAAGATAGCAGGAAGGGAAGAATGAAGGGGGGGAAATCAGAGGGGGAGACGAACTATGAGAGACTATGGACTCTGAGAAACAAACTGAGGGTTCTAGAGGGGAGGGGGCGGGGGGGATGGGTTAGCCTGGTGATGGGTATTAAAGAGGGGATGTATTGAATGGGGCACTGGGTGTTATACACAAACAATGAATCATGGAACACTACATAGAAAACTAATGATGTAATGTATGGTGATTAATATAACATAATAATAAAAAAAGTGATCCATATATTTAATATGGCAGCATTTTTCTCCTCTTTAAGTATCATTAAATAAATGATACACATTGCAATCATTGGCATCTTAGAGTAGAAGAAACATACTAATTAATATTGATAAATGGCTAGCATTTTATATTACTTTTTTTTCTAACAATTGCTCTTTTGGGAGCAAATGATAGAATACAATTCCATCTAGCTAATGCTGATAAAGGAATTTACTTGTTCCCATAACTGAAAATCCAGGAGTTCAGGTATGACTTGACCCAGGCAAGTGACTGATGTCTTAAACACTCTGCCTCTCTCACTATCTCTACTCTAGTTTGTTTTTTGTTGGATTTGGGTTTTTTTCAGGTTTTTTGTTTTCTTTGTCTTCATTTTTCTGGTAGGTTAGATCCAGGAAAAATGACCATCCAAAGATGACTTGGTCCTATGAGTTTTTAATTCCATGGGTGAGAGGGTTTCTTCCCTGATAGATCTGACAGAAGCTCAAAATTGTGATGAACTGTGGGGGAGGAGGGGAATAAGTAGAAAAGGACCAGGATTTCCACTGCACTTTCTTAGGTGACATAGCACAAAGAGAACCCCAGATGGTATGGATTTTTCCCACTATTTATATTTCCAACTCTTGTTAAATCAAAGTTGGGCCTCATTAAAACTGGCTTGTTCTAAAGAATCTTCAGAATAGAGTTAACATCCCACAGTAAAATCAGATGTTCCTAATTGATTATGGGTAACAAAAGAAAAGTTTTACCACCTTTAAACGTCTTCAATCCATTCATCCAAAGACATTCTAATACACCTCTTAGTTTTGCTTTGTTTTTTATGGCCGTTTCAGTACCCTAGGTGTTAAAATTTTATCCTCTGTGATTTTGCTTATTCTACATTTCCTTTAAAAGAACAGAGATCATGAGGCTTAGAAGGGAGCATCCTTGCCATTCAATCTGCCATCCCCATTTAATCTGTCACCTCCCAAGTCAGAAGGACTGAGACTTAACCTAGGTCACAAAGCCCAGAAGCAGCATCCAGTGCTCTCTCCATCATACGTGTTTGTAAATTTAAAGTGTAAATTTGCCTGTAAAGTCATTTAAACACATTTATCTTATCTCAGAAGTCCTAGAGTTTCAAGGACATGTAACTTATCTCTCAGAGACTACAGTATTGCTCGAAACAAACTGGAAGTTGCACCTGAGCTGTAACTCAGGAAATATTTCAGGGTGGTCCACTGAGGGGTCTCACTTTAACAGTGCTTTCTTTGGGTAAGGAGGGAAATGGAGTTGTTAAAAATTGAAGTTTCTTCCACTTCATTTAAAAAAATTTTTTTAAAGAACAACAAATTTTATTTTTTTTTGAATGGGGATTTCAGTCCAAGGTTTAAAGATTTTTTTTATTTTTATTTATTTGACAGAGAAAGAGAGCGAGAGAGGGAACACAAGCAGGGGGAGTGGGAGAGGGAGAAGCAGGCTTCCTGCTGAGCAGGGAGCCTGATGCGGGGCTCAATCCCAGGACCCTGGGATCATGACCTGAGCTGAAGGCAGACGCTTAACCGACTGAGCCACCCAGGCGCCCCAAGAACAACAAATTTTAAAGTGTGACTTTCACTAAACATGAAAATAACTCCTCCAAATATCCCTTTTAAAAAGTTTGCAAGCTGCAAAGATACTTTATGCCCTATAGACTTGACCTTAACACCTTAAGAAGTGTTACTGCTTTCAGTTGACTGGAGGGGATGAAAAGCAATTCCTCACAATTTATCAGCTTTTGACAATGGGCACTTATGGGCCTAAGTGATCTAAAACAGATTAATGAGGCACTAAAGTACTTTAATGAATAATGGAGCATTTTAAAATTTATTTTGTTTTTTAATTCATTTAACTGCAATCCATTTGGTAGCTGAAACGCTCCCTCCTGAACATATTAAAAGGCATTTTACATTGAGGCTTTTATTAACTTATTATATTTCAATTCCTTTATCATTTATTCATTTTATTAATTTATTCACTGAATTGAGCTTCACCCTACAAACACTTCAGAAATCAATAATTTTATTGGGTTCTACATGCAACAAAATAACCTTTCAACAGGTTAACCAGGGAATTTGGAATCTATGAACAGAACACCATTGGCATAATGCAAAAATACTATTATCATTTGAAAGGGCATAGGATGACAGGGGGTCCACTCAAGAATTTTGATTCTGACTCCTTGAAAGGTAGAGTTTTAAAATAGTCAAAGATGGGGCACCTGGGTGGCTCAGATGGTTAAGTGTCTGCCTTCAGCTCAGGTCATGATCTCAGGGTCCTGGGATCAAGTCCCGCATCGGGCTCCCTGCTCCTTGGGAGCCTGCTTCTCCCTCTGCCTTTCTCTCTCACTCTCTCATGAAAAAAAAAAAAAAAATCTTTAAAATAAAAAAAAATAAAATAAAATAGTCAAAGATGGTTTGCAGGCATTTTATAGCCTTCCCCTTTCCTTATCTTAGTCATCCATTACTAACATTAGTAACATTTCCCCTCCCTCTCTTAGATTTACTCTTTTAAAGCACACCCGTATCCTTTCCTCACTGATTAAAATAATATAGATCTTAATGAAGCAATTCACGCTTGAGTCCCACATGTTTTCAGCTAGACTAATGAGGAGTCATGGTGGAATTTTACGCATCTACACAGCATAAGAAATTTCTAAATAATAGTTTGCAGGCTAGGCAGGGGAAGATCTTCCTTCTCCCATGAAATGACAAGGTTTTAGCAGTCATCTACATGGAAAACTGCTCTGGCCTCTTAGAGTTATTTAAGTCCTTTTAAAAATAATTTCCTTCTTGGGCACCTGGGTGGCTCAGTTGGTTAAGCCACTGCCTTCGGCTCAGGTCATGATCCTGGAGTCCCGGGATCGAGTCCCACCTCCGGCTCCCTGCTCGGCGGGGAGTCTGCTTCTCCCTCTGACCCTCCCCCCCCTCATGCTCTCTCTCTCATTCTCTCTCTCTCTCTCAAATAAATAAATAAAATCTTTAAATAATAATAATAATAATAATTTCCTTCTTAGCAGGTTAGAACTTTATCTGTGAGATTTAACCAGAAACAACTTTGTCCTTTGGTCCACAGAACCAAGGCTCTTTGAAAGAGCTTGTTTCCTTGGTCTACTCTTGACCACCTTAAACCACCATCCTCCAAAGCAACTGAAAATAAATGAGTCAGTTCTGCCTTGTTCAGCACTCTGCAACCTCAGGCACTGGACTGATGCATGTAAATTCTACCTGAGGTTTCAGCCCACCCTGCTGGTGCCTAAATTCTAGATCATTCTTGCTGCTAAACCATTTAACACTTAACACTACAGTTCTTCAATCACTGTGCTGTAGTCTTAGTCCCCAGTACCAACCATTTTCCCTTGCCTTACACAGTGCTTTGCACATTTTTCAATAAATATTTGTCACATAAATGAATGAATAAAAGAGTCCCAATCTCCTAGGTGCCCCATATTCACCCAGTGTCCATGCTTTATGCCCCAATCTCCCAATCCCAAACTAAATTATCGCCCATGTCTGAGTTTCTGATCCCTGGTGTTTGTCCTCAGGCACATCTGAACCACTCCTATTACCTGAAGCTCAGATTACTTCTGTCCTGTCTTGAATGAAACCACTCATCTTGGAATTCTATTTACATTTTAGAGAATACTTTTCATGTCTTTCAAGAGCATTCCTCCAAAGTTCAATCTCACTATCTGGAGCATAACTTTGGGTGCATTTTTCAGAGACCATTCCCTAGAATGACTGACCTTGAGCCATAGTTTAATGTTCAAACGTTTAGATTCTACTCTCTCTACCAGGTCTCTTAGTCTCTGCCTGCCCCCTCCCAATATACACTGTCATTATCAAATGTCTGATTCAAACAGGTGGTTCTTTTCTCTTTTTACAGAAGGATCAGAAATTTCAAATATGTTGGTTTCTACAACCACCTTTAGCAATACATTCTAGTGCATCTAGTAATATAAAACATTTGGATTTGGGGGAAGGGGGGAATCCTCTATATCATGCCAATATTTGGCTGTTTCATCTCCTGCCTCAAGCTGTTGAGTATCTTCAGAGAATATAACAAAATATTTATAGAGGACCTATTATGTGCCAGGTTCTCTGATAGATTTGGAAGGTATAGATTTCAATTCAAATACTATCTATATACTGATAATACCACAAAAGTATATTTTTGATCTTCTCTGTTAAAAAGACCAAATTAGGTACATCATACACATCAACTAGGAGAAAAATAAAAGTGTTCCATAATGTCAAGGGAGCACAAGCAATGACTCTGTTTAATGGAAATAAATAATTTTTTAAAGGGAAAAAAATAATTAATAGCTAGAGCATCACCTAATCTTTAAGAAATGTTATTCTCTCAATTCTTGCCCCTATCAGATGGAATCATATAGCTTATCTGATGCAAATTAAATACTGCCCTTATTAAAACTCTAAAACAGTGTCTAGAATCTACATTTCATAGACTTCTGACCAATAATCTCACTTTTGGAATTCTATAAAAAAAAATCATTAACATGATCTATGTTGAGGGACTTACTGCCTATGTTTTCTTCTAGGAATTTTATGGTTTCAGGGGCTACATTCAAATCTTTAATCTATTTTGAATTAATTTTTGTATATGGTATAAGATACTGGTCCAATTTCATTCTTCAGGATGTGGCTGTCCAATTTTCCCAATACCAGTTATTGAAAAGACTGTCCTTCCCTCATTGTATAGTTTGGCTCCTTTGTCATAAATTAATTGACTATTATGCATGGGTTTATTTCTGTGTTCTCTATTCTGTTTCATTCATCTCTATGTCTCTTTTTTGCCAAATACCATACTATTTTAATTACTATAGTTTTGTAATATAGTTTGAAATCAGAGTGTGAAATATCTCCAGCTTTGTTCTTCTTTCTCATGACTGCTTTGGCTATATGGGGTCTTTTATGGTTCCATACAAATTTTAGGATTGTTTGTTATATTTCTGTGAAAAATGCCATTGGAATTTTGATAGGAATTGCTTTGAGTCTATAGATTGTTTTGGGTAGTAGTGTGCACATTTTAACAATGTAATTCTTCCAATCTATGAACATGAAATATCTTTCCATTTATTTGTATCTTCCTCAATTTCTTTCATTAATGTCTTACAGTTTTCAATACACAGGTCTTTCACCTCCTTGCTTAAATTTATTACTAGGTTTTTTATTCTTTTTCATGCAATTGTAAATGAGATTGATTTCTTAACTTCTCTTTCTAATAGTTCATTATTAGTGTGTAGAAATGCAACAGACTTTTGTGTATTGATTTTACATCCTGCTAATTTACTGATTTGTTTATTCATTCTAACAGTTTTTTCATGGAGTCTTTAGGATTTTCCATGTATATCATATCATTTGCATGTTTAACTTTTTCCTTTCTGATTTGGATGCCTTTTATTTCTTTTCTTGCCTGATTGCTCTGCCTAGGATGTCTAGGACTATATTGTCTTTTTCCTGATCTTAGAGGAAAGGCTTACATCTTTTCACCATTGAGTATGATGTTAACTGTGGGCTTTGTCATACACGGCCTTATGTTGAGGTATGTTCCCTCCACACCTGCTTTGTTAAGAGCTTTTATCATAAATGGATGTTGAACTTTGTCAAATTCTTTTTCTGCATCTTTGAGATGATCATAGTATTTTTTTTTTTCCATTTTGGTAATGTGGTGCATTACACTGATTGATTTCAGATGTTGAACCACCCTTGCATCCCTGGAATAAAATCATGGTGTATGATCCTTTTAATGTATTGTTAAGTTTGGCTTCCTAATATTTTGCTGAAGATTTCTGAATCTGTGCTCATCAGGGGTACTGGCCTGTAATTTTCTTGTCTTGTGGCATCTTTGTTTGATTTTGGTATCAGAGTAATGCGGTCTTAATGCTGGTCTCATAAAATGGGTTTGAAAGAGTTAGCTCCTTTATTATTTTCTGATGAGTTTATAAAGACTTGGTAATAATCCATCTTTGAATGTTTGGCAGAACTTGCCAATGATGCTGTCTGGTCTGGACTTTTGTTTGTTTGGAGGTTTTTCCATTTGATTAAATCTCTATACTAGCAATTGGTCTGTTCAGATTTTAGTCTTGATGGGCTTGTATGTCTCTAGGAATTTATCCATTTCTTTTAGATATCCAATGTTAGCATATAATTGTTCATAGTAGACTCTTATGATCCTTTGTGCTTCCTGTAGTATCAGCTGTAAATCTCTTTCATTTCCGATTTACTTATTTGAGTCAATTATTTTTTTCTTGGTGAGTCTAGCTAGAGGTTTTCAGTTTTGTTTACCTTTCAAAGAACCAGCTCGTAGCTTCATTGATCTTTTCTATGGTGTTTTTAGTCTCTATTTCATTCATTTCTGTTCTAATCTTTGTTATTTCCTTCCTCCTACTAACTTTGGGTCTCATTTATTTTTTTTCTAGTGTCTTGAGTATACCTCAAGTTAGGTTGTTTGAGAATTCTCTTGTTTCTTGTAGACATTTATAACTATGAACTTCCCTCTTAAAACTGCTTTTGGTGCATCCCATAAACTTTGATATATTGTATGTCCATTTTCATTTGTCTCAAGGTATATTTTTCTTCCTCTTTTGATCTCTTCTTTGACCCATCAGTTGTTCAATAGCATGTTGTTTAACCTCCGCATATTTGTGAATTTTCCAGTTTAATCTCTAGATAAGTTTCATAACATTGTGGTTGGAAAAATGTTTGGTATGATTTCAACCCTCTTAAATTTATTATTATCCATTTTGGAAATGTTCCTTGTGCACTTAAGAAGAATGTGTATTTTGTTGCTTTTGGATGGAATGTTCTGTATATATCTAAGTCCATCTGGTCTAATGTGCCATTTAAGGCTGATGTTTCCTTATTGGTTTTCTGTTTGAATTGATGTAAGTAGGGTATTCAAGTTCCCTGCTATTGTTGTATTGTTGTCTATCTCTCTCTTTAGGTCTGTTCATATTTGCTTCATCTCTTCAGGTGCTCCTATGTTGGCTGTGTAAATATTTACAAATGCTATATCACCTTTTTGGACTGACGCCTTTATCATGATGTAATTCCCTTCATTGTCTCTTACTACAGTCTTTGTTTTCAAGTCTTTTTTGTCTAAGGATAGCTATTCCAGCTTTCTTTTGGTTTCCATTTGCATGGAATATCTTTTGCCATCCCTTCACTTTCAGAGTGTGTGTCCTTACATCTAAAGTAAGTCTCTTGTAGATATGTAGACCCATATAGATGGGTCTTGTTTTTTTTTTTTTTTTTATCCATTCAGCCACGCTATGTCTTTTGATTGGAGTGTAGATGGATCTACACTTAAAATAATTATTGGTAGGTATGTATTTATTGGCATTGTTAATTGTATTCTGACGGTTTTGTTCCTTTCTTCTTTTGTTCTCTTCCTTTGTGGTTTGATGGCTTTCTTTAGTGGTATGCTTATATTCTTTTCTCTTTCTCTTTTGTGTATTCACTATAGTTTTTTGCTCTGTGGTTTCCATGAGGTTTCCATATAACAACTTATATCTATAACAGTCTATTTTAAGTTGATAACAAAACTAAGTATGATCCCATCATAAAGCTCATCATTATTACTTTCTCCCCCGGCCATGTTTTGTGTTTTTGATGTCACATTTTACATCTTTTTATTTTGTGTATCCCTTATTATTATAATCATAATTATTGTTACTACTTTTGTCTTTTAACCCTTACACTAGCTTTATAAGTGATTAATACAATACCTTTACTATATATGTACCTTTCCAGTGAGGTTTATTCTTTTATACATGTGCTTTTTACTAGTTAATACCCTTCCTTTTCAGCTTAACAAAGCCCCTTTAACATTTCTTGTAAGGCCAATTTAGTGGTGATGATCTCCTTTAGTTCAGGCTTGTCTGGAAAATTCTTTACCTCTTCTCATATCTGAATAATATAATCTTGCCAGACAGAGTATTCTGGGTTGGCAGGTTTTTTTTCTTCAGTACTTTGAATATATCATGCCATCTTCTTCTAGCCTACAAAATTTCTGCTGAAAAATTTGCTGATAGTCTTATGGGTGTTCTCTCATACATAAAAGTTGCTTTCCTCTTACTGTTTTTAATATTCTCTCCTTGTTTTTAACTTTTGACATTTTAATTAGAATGTCTCTGGTGTGGGTCTCTTCTCATTTCAAAATATTTTTTCAAGCAATATGAAAGATTATCACTTTCCATTATTTTTGTGATAAACTTTTACAATCAGAGGAAGGGAAAGTTATATTAAAAAAGGAAAAAACAGGGGCACCTGGGTGGTGTAGGTGGTTAAGCATCTGACTCTTGGTTTCAGCTCACGTTCCTGAGATTGAGCCCCCAAGACAGGCTTTGCACTCCACATGGAATCTGCTTGGGATTCTCTCTCCCTTTCCCTCTACCCCACCCCCACCTCTCTCTCAAAAATAAATAAGTAAATCTTAAAAAAAAAAAAGTTCCATCCTCAGAATAAATATTTGCCACAATGAATCTATTCAAAAAATAATTACACATATAAACACATGCACACAATTCTAAGAATTATTTGAGCAACACTAACATGAACATAGAATCTTCCAATGTGAATATTCTGAAAATGACTCTTTAGTATAGGACTTTGGGATCTCTCTGGAATGTATAGTAATGACTGATTTAATAAATATTTGCGGGGGTTAAGTAAATCAGCCTACATCAAAGATTTTAGAAAACTTTCATTGAAATGAGAGGCATAAACAGACACATGAAAAAGTGCTCAACATCACTTGGTATCAGGGAAATACAAATCAAAATCACAATGAGATACCACCTCACACCAGACAGAATGGCTAAAATTAACAAGTCAGGAAACAACAGATGTTGGCAAGGATGCAGAGAAAGGGGAACCCTCCTACACTGTTGGTGGGAATGCAAGCTAGTACAGCCACTCTGGAAAACAGTATGGAGGTTCCTCAAAAAGTTGAAAATAGAGCTACCCTATGACCCAGCAATTGCACTACTGGGTATTTACCCCAAAGATACAAATGTAGGGATCCAAAGGGGCACCTGCACCCCAGTGTTTATAGCAGCAATGTCCACAATTGCCAAACTATGGAAAGAGCCCAGATGTCCATTGACAGATGAATGGATAAAGAAGATGTAGTATATATATACAATGGAATATTATGTAGCCATCAAAAAAATGAAATCTTGATATTTGCAATGACATGGGTGGAATTAGAGGGTATTATACTGAGCAAAATAAGTCAATCAGAGAAAGACAATTATCATATGATCTCACTGATATGTGGAATTTAAGAAACAAGGCAGAGGATCATAGGGGAAGAGAGGAAAAAATGAAACAAGATGAAACCAGAGAGGGAGAAAAACCATAAGAGACTCTTAATCTCAGGAAACAAACTGAGGGTTGCTGGAGGGGAGAGAGGTGGGGGGATGGAGTGGCTGGATGATGGACACTGGTGAGGGTATGTGTTGTTGTGAGCACTGTGTGTTGTGTAAGACTGATGAATCACAGACCTGTGCCCCTGAAACAAATAATACATTATATATTAATAATAAAAATAAAGAACATTTGAGCAATCATAAGCCATCAATCAGATTCAAGACTAAGGCCAGCTTGAGGAAGCCCAAAATTCCCAGGTCTTGTCCTAGTCAAACTTGGTATCATTGAACACAGAAAAAGAATGAGGGAATTCAAATTCCATTCACTTTTAGACACTACTACAACAATATCTAGTTTAAAGGCATTCTTAACAGCATTTATACCTCATTCTAATGATTTCATAAATTGAAGAAAGGGTAATAAACAGAAAGTAAAAGCATACTAGGAAATGTATTTGACTCAGCAGTATTTGCAATGTGATTACCCAGAAAAATCCACTGCATTTTTTAAATTCTGCCCATAACTTGTTTGCCCACATATTTCTCCTGAAACTGTGTGACAACAGTTGTCTATTGTCACTTTTCTAGAATTGTATTTGTTGCTACTGAAATTTCGTATACTTGAATATAGCTTGATTTATATTTTTCTTCTTGTGTTTAAGACAGTTGAATAAGACTTCAAATAATCATATTATAAAACCCTTCAGGGAAGAGATTTTTTTCTGAGTAGCATTTGGCCTTTACCTAAAATTGCAATCAATCACACCTGGAAAAACGCATCTATATTTTAAGTGTAATTTTCCATTATTTTAGCTTAATGTACATTTCAAAATCTAAAACATAGAAGATGTACAACTTTCCTGGGAAAATATGCCATCTGTTTTGTTTTATACATAAATTTTTCCCCTTAAAATGTTTAAGCATGTATAGATAGATAATTGAGGGGCTTTCTAATGACTTTCTACTTAAAATTACCCCCAAAAAACTAGGCTAAGCAATAAAAATTCAATGTAAAATCCATAAAATAATATGTAGCTTGCTAGTTAGATTCCATATACAATATCAAAAAATGACCAGATCAAAGCTTAAAGACAGAAATAACTAGTAGCATATTATATATGTATTCTAGAAAGTTCACCAGAATAAAAGTACTAGGGAAGGTGGGGTGGGAAGGCTTCCTTGGAAGTAATTCCAGGAATTAAGATAATTTTCTTATTATTCAGTGGAGCCAATGACATTCAAAACTAAAGTATTTTACCATAATTATTGATCATGCCTTTGTTTTGCAGAACAAAAGCACTGAAAATAAACAGGTATTACTGTCAAAAGAAATGGGCTTGATTATACTGAGCTAAACATCTAGATTGATATTCTTAGCAGAAGCTGTCTGAAAATTATGGCTGGGATGCCTGGTATCTTAATTACAATTCCACAAAACCTAGAAAAGCTAGGAAGCTTTCTTTCTCTAGGAAGCTTTCTTTCTCTAGGAAGCTAAAGAAAAAATATATAATTCTATCTTTTGGCTAGCTCCCAAATGCTAACTCTCTTCTTCTGAGATTATGAGATATACACAAGATGTACTGAGTAAAACCTTGTTGAAACTTGTCCCTTTTTTCAGTTTGGTATCTCCATCCCTCCCAGGGGTAAATCTAATTGGGTAGGAAGGTAACCTGCCTGAGTTCTTAAAAGTTCCTCTGTAGGGTGGATTTCTGCCCACTCTGTTTGCCCTGGCTGATCCCTTCACCATCCCTACACATACCCTTGGTCATCCTCTTCTTACCCACTTAACACAAGGACATATAGGTCCAAATACAAATATATATAGCATACTTACCTATGTTTCTTATTTTCCACAATCTGATTTTTCTGTTCTTTCTAATTTTCTACATTTATTTCTATTTCTGACTTTCTGCATTCAAAGCCTCTCTTGTATCTAGGACAGCTGAAATGTATATGCCATTTGTTGATCATGTCTAAGACTTGTTTATTTTCTTTTTTTTTAAAGATTTTTTCTTTTTTTAAAGATTTTATTTATTTATTTGACAGAGAGAGAGAGAACAGCAGGCAGAGGGAGAGGGAGAAGCAGGCTCCCCACTGAGCAGGGACCCCGATGCGGGGCTCGATCCCAGGACCTTAGGATCATGACCCGAGCTGAAGGCAGCTACTTAACCGACTGAGCCACCCAGGCACCCCTAAGACTTGTTTCTTAACAAGTTATTCTGAAACCTTTTTATGTATGTATGTATGTATGTATGTATGTATGTATGTATGTATGTATTTTATTTGAGAGATAGAGAGAGAAAGAGAAAGAGGGGAGAAGCAGACTCCCCACTGAGCGTGGAGCCCAACACGGGGCTCGATCCCACAACCCTCAGATCACGTCCTAAGCTGAAATCAAGAGTCAGCCGCTTAACCTACTGAGCCACCCAGGCACCCCTGAAACCTTTTTAAAATAGTTTATCATTCAGAGATGAATTTCCAGATTTATTTCCCTTGTGAATAAATAGTTCTACAAGGTAGAATGTTAAAATTGGGGACTACGTTGCCTGAGTCCAGTTCATAGACCCAAGTTCTCATGAAACAGAGAACTGGACAGAGGTCCTTTACTGTGTGACTGATAAGCTCTCAAAGCAGTGCCTGAGAACTCTGATTGCTCACATATTTCAACATATATTCCAAACAGAACAAAAGTCTAAGACATAATTGATCATTTGATTTGTTGATAAACTGAGAATCTACTAATCCTTTTCACTCTCAACCCCCTCATGTTCTCATTTCTCCCCTTACCTACCTTAAATTACATTGTCAATCTCTGTAATCACTCCTTTGTCCTTTTGTTTTATTTTATTGCCTGGAAAATCTCCAACCTTGAGTAAATGCACTGATGCTGCAACTGTGTTGTGCAACTGAAAGGTGATGGAGAAAATCACTCAACCAGACTGACCAAGCTCAATTTAAGTTCCTTCCCATTAATTCCAGACAGCCCTCCATGGAATCCCCTAATAATGACTCTCCTACTTTCCTAGCCAACTACTCCATGTCTTCTGTTCTCTCTTCAAATTATACCACCTCCTGCCTGTCCTCATACTTAGCTGAATGAAAAAATAGAAAGAATTGGGAAAAGAACTTGCACAAACTGCTCCCACCCCATTTACCTACCCTACCAACATCTGTGTCCATAAACTCTGCCCTCTGTCCAACTCCTATCAGTAGCCAACCCCTACACTTGTAAATAATGTACATGCCCCCCAAGATGATATTTCCTCAGCAATTTGTCCCTCTCTTTCCTGCAACTATTTTGTCTCTCTACTTGATTATTTCTTTCACCATACAAACTTGCTATACCTCCCACCCTAAAAAAATATTTTTCTCCCACTCTAAAAAATATGTTTGTTCTCACATTACTCACTAGATACAACTCTATTTCTTTTGTCCCTTTAAGCAAAACTCCTGGAAATTCTTGTCTATACTTGGTGTCTCCAAATTCTCTCCTCTCCTTTTCTCTTATAGCACTCCAGTGAGGCCTGTATACTCCACAAAATTTATCTTTGACCTCCACATTGATAAGTCCAAAGAATAATTTTCTTTCATCTTCTATTTGAACTATAAACAGTGTTGCACCCTGTCTATCCTTCCTTTCTTCCCAAAACTCTTTCTTCATTTGACCTACAAAAACATTACATTCTCTCATTCTCCTCCTATATCCGAGGGCATTATAAAGTCACCATTTTCATCATTATAAGAGCATTACAAGATCACCATTTTCTATTATTTGTTACTTCTGTTATTTTCTATTATCTTGAAAATTCTAGGCAAGTCAATAAAACTTAACAAAGAATTAAGTACAGATATCTAACTGGAGAAAGCAAAATTATTATAACATACAGAGAAGTTATCTACCTAAAATTTTAGTTACCCCAAAATAACTTTAACACAAAATGTACAGTTTCTAAATGAAGAGAACTATAAAATGTTAGTGAGAGACATGAAAGATGTCTTGACAAAATACACATAATTGTAGAAACTTAAAATGGGAAGCAAATAGCTTATAGCAAGACTGGAGACTGCTTCTGAAGCCCTTAGTTACTGAAATAGATACCATGGTCCTGGATTAGAAACCTAGGTATCATAGAGATGTCAATCTTAACACATTAATCTATGTGTTTATTTTTTTTAAATATTTTATTTGACAGAGAGACACAGCGAGAGACGGAACACAAGCAGGGGCAGTGGGAGAGGGAGAAGCAGTCTTCCCACGGAGCAGGGAGCCTGATGTGGGGCTCGATCCCAGGACCCTGAGATCCTGACCTGAGCCTAAGGCAGATGCTTAATGACTGAGCCACCCAGGCGCCCCTAATCTACGTGTTTAATAATATTTGAATAAAAATCTCAAGAAGATGTTTTCTACAAAGTGTTAAAGTGGTTCTCAAGTTTACCAAGAAGCTATGACAATCAAAACAAGAGAAAAACTGTTGTAACAGTGGGAAAACTGGGGAAATCTGAATAGAGTCTAAAGTTTAATTGATAATGTTGTACTAATGTTAATCATAAAATGGACATGAACAGATAATCACAAGGGAAATAAAAGTGTTGTTTTTGTAGTCTTATTATTTTTTTTAAGTTTTTTTTTTTTTAATTCCAGTTAGTTAACATAGAGTGTGATATTAGTTTCAGTGTACAATATAGTGATGCAACACTTCCATACATCACCCGGTGCTCATCACAAGAGCACTCCTTAATCCTCACCACCTATATAAACCATCCCCCCAATCACCTTCCCGCTGGTAATCATCAGTTTGTTCTCTATAGTTAAGAGTCTGTTTCGTGGTTTGCCTCCCTCTCTTTTTTTTCCCCTTTGTTCATTTGTTTTGTTTCTTAAATTCCACAAAGGAGTGAAACCATATGGTATTTGTCTCTGACTGACTTATTTCGCTTAGCATAACACACTAATGTTGCAAATGGCAAGAGTTCCTTCTTTTTAATGTCTGAGTAATATTCCTGCGTGTGTGTGTGTGTGTGTGTGTACCACCTCTTTTTTATCCATTCATCAGTGGATGGATACTTGCGCTGTTTCTATAATTTGGCTATTGTACATAATGCTGCTATTGACATCAGGGTGCATATATCCCTTTGAATTAGTATTTTTGTATTCTTTGTGTAAACGCCTAGTAATGCAATTCCTGGATCATAAGGCAGTTCTATTTTTAACTTTTTGAGGAAACTCCATACTGTTTTCCAGAGTGGTTTCACCAGTTTGCATTCCCACCAACAATGCAAGAGGGTTCCCCTTTCTCCACATCCTTACCAACACCTGTTGTTTCTTGTGTTGTTGATTTTAGCCATTCTGATGGGTGTGAGGTGGTATTTCATTGTAGTTTTGATCTGCATTTCCCTGATGATGAATGATGTTGAGCATCTTTTCATGTGTCTATTGGCCATCTGTATGTCTTCTTTGGGAAGAGACATATCTAGAAAGAAGTAGCTATGACTGATGTCAAAGAACTTACTGCCTGTGTTCTCTTCTAGGATTTTTATGGTTTCAGGTCTCACATTTAGGTCTTTAATCCATTTTGGTTTATTTTTATGTATGGTGAAAGAAAGTGGTCCAGTTTCATTCTTTTGCATGTTGCTGTCCAGTTTTCCCAACACCATTTGTTAAAGATGGAAAGTTTTTTCCCATTGGATATTCTTTCATGCTTTGTCAAAGATTGACAATTTAGCTGTGGGTTCACTTCTGGGTTTTCTATTCTGTTCTATGGATCTATGTGTCCCTTTTTGTGTCAGTACCATAGTGTTTTGATCACTACAACTATGTCATATAACTTGAAATCCAGAATTGTGATGCCTTCAGCTTTGTTTTTCTTTTTCAAGATTGCTTAGGCTCTTTGGGATCTTTTGTGGCTCCACACAAATTTTATTATTGCTTAACAAATACACTTTAAATTCAACCTTTCCAGTGGCCAAAAAGTAAAAGATAAATAAGTTTTTCGCCATCATATTAGCCAATATTCAAACAATTATAATATACAGTGTTGATGAGAATCTGTTCAAACAGACTATACTGTTGGCACCATTGATGAGCATGGAAAGTATACAAGCTTCCTGGAAAGAGTTCTGGCAATGTACAAAAAGAACCTTTAGAATGGTCATTTTCTTTTGCCCAATATACAGGTGAAGATTTATGTATTTGGCTACTAGTCAATTTGCTGTTATTACTAGCAAAAACATGGAAATGATCTACACACATGGACAAACACAGACATACATGCATTAAAAGGAAATACACACCAAAAAAAAAAAACAAAACAAAACAGTATTTATTGCTGAGTTGTGACATTATGAGTAAATTTTAATTTTCTTCCTTTTACTTCTCTAAATTCCTAATCTTTCTGGTAGCATCTATTATATAATTTTATCTTTTTATATTTTTCTCTGTTCTCTAAAGTTTCTCTATTTTTTCTTATAATTAGGATAGGAATGCAAATTTTTACACTGAGAAAACAGTGAATGTAATACACAGAGGAATATAAGAAATGTTTACATGCATCAAGATTTTTAAGTATTTAAAATTTAAGAAACAAAACAGTTGAACATAGGGGGAAAAAAGAGAGAGAGAGAGGCAAACCATAAAGTGGGCTCTTAACTATAGAGAACAAACAGAAAGTTGTTGGAGGGGAGGTTGGTGGTGGGGGAATTAGTTATAAAGGTGATGGGAATTAAGGAGGGCACTTGTGATAAGCACCAGGTGTTGTATCTAAGTGATGAATCACTAAATTTTACACCTGAAATTAATATTACACTGTATGTTAACTAATTGGAATTTAAATAAAATCTTAAAAATAAATCATGACAAGAAATTTTAATGTTGTTTGATATTTTGATATTCCACAGAAGATGATAAAATAGATTGCCATATTAATTCTGAGAACATGCGGAGCTATTTGGCATATTGTCATTTTAGGAATGAACCAATCAATTATATAGTTTCTGGGTCTTTGGTCTCCTATTTCAATTGACCCAAACCTCTGGTTGATAACTTCCAATCCTCCCTCCAGTCCCTCCATTATTTCCTGAGACTGCTGGGGTGCTCAGGCCGCTGAGACTGTTTAGGGCTAGGGATGGCTGTATCGGGTCCAGTATTACTGGAGATTCCAACTTGCTCCGGGGAGTTCCTAGTCCTCAAACACATAACCCTAGAAACTTGCACGATCGTCCCCGTGGACATGGGGAAATTGCCACTGGGTTTTCAGAAATAGGTCACAGTTTTCAGACTTTTTTGAGGGGGGGAAATTTTCTCAAAACACTACTTAGCTTTACTGTGAAGCAAATACTCTGATATTTTCTATTCTATATTTTTCTATTTTTTTTTAACCCACTAAATTGATTTCATGAGCTTCCAGTGAGCCCTGATCATAAGGGTAAAAACACTAGAACAGAAAAGATGGAGCATGCTAGCTGAAAAAGAAAAAAAAAAGCAAATAACAAAAATGCTCACAGTCAGGTGTTTAGAAATGGAGCACAAAACAGATCTATGCAGAATGGATATTCATCATATTGGTTCCTTTATTCAGAGTTTTTAGAAGTGGGGATTTAAAAAAAAAAGCAACGATGGTTTTAGGAGCTATGCAGACCTAACATTAAATATTAGAGTGAGGCAGTTATTCTTTTGTTCATTTAATTCCTTCTGATTATCATGTACAGACAGCCACAGTTGTCAATTCTTGCTAGAGAAACACTTTGTAAAAAGTATTTGGGTTTTTTAAATTTTTTTTTTCAAGATTTTATTATTTGAGAGACAGAGAGAGCGTGTGTGCAGGAGGCGGTGGGGGGGAGAGGGGGAGGGGCAGAAGGAGAAGGGACTTCCTGCTGAGCAAGGATCCTTACTCTGGGGGAACCCAGGACCCTGGGATCATGACCTGAACTGAAGGTAGATGCTTCAGCGACTGAGCCACCCAGGCTCCAAAAGTATTTGGGTTTTTTTTTAATTGATCAAATAGGCACATGGGACAAGAATAAAAATAACTGCAAATGTTTATATGGTCTTGCCACATGTCAGGCACTGCTCTAAACAGTTTTCACATATTTTATTTCATCTTCATTATAATTCTGTGAGGTAAATACAATTAATATGCCCATTCTCTAGATTAAAAAACTGAGACAGAGAGAAATTAAGTAGCTTATTCAAAGTCACACTGCTGGTAAGCAGCAGAACAAGGATTTGAACCCAGGCAAGTGAGCCTATGCTCTTTAACTGCCACTCTGTGATTTAGTGTCCAAAAGGATAAACACAAAGTAAAGATCCCTTCTGCTCCCCTCTGAGCCATCTACCCACACTTTTCTCCCCACAGGATACAACCATTGTTACTGGTTTCTTATCAAGACTTCCAGAGATATTCTGTACATATAATAAACAATAGTATGTAAACAATACATACAATAAACAATAATATATAAAATATATACAATGTGTAAAATAAAAAATATTTTTATAAGATATATAAAAATCTGTGTGTATAGGTATATATCACAAATGAATCTTTTTTTTTTTTCTTTTTAGAAGGAGAGAGAGAGCATGAGCTGGGTGGGTGAGAGGGGCAGAGGGAGATGGAAAGAGAGAATCCCAAGCAGGCTCTATGCTCAGCACTGAGCCTGACGCTGGGCTCAATCTCACAACCCTGAGATCATGACCTGAGCCAAAATCAAGAGTCAGATGCTTGACCGACTAATGAATCTTTTTTCACATAACAATCTACTTGACATAAAATCTTCCCCAGAGTTTTAACAGCTCCATTATATTCTATTGTATGGATGCACCATAACATTTTACTAATCACTATCAATGAGCATTTATTTTATACTAATCTTTTGCTACATCAAACAGTGCTTCAATAGATAACCTGGACATAGGTCATTTGGTGCCATCATAAACAAATCTCCAGTATACATACATTCATAGAAGTTACATTTGCTGGGTAAAAGGATAAGGGCATTTTTAATGTTTATTTTAACAAAGAGCAAGTATGCCTCAGAATGAGAGCCTTCTACAAGCCAAAGTAGTTAATCAGACTTTAATGACACTTATTTTCATTGTTTTTACTTTTAAGTAAAGTTACCAAGTATTTATGACTAGTGATACTAGTTTTCCATTTATGAAAATTATATAAACTTTCTTTAGTGAAAAAGTCAGATTTAAAAATATTTTATCATACAAATATTAAGGTGGTACATGAAGGTGGTTCTTAGACCATTTATAACAGAGACCAAAAAAAGGCAAAGGGGGTGGAGTGGTAAATAATCATCTTAAAATGCATCCAGATTCACTTCTATAGTTTAACATTTTTAAATATTTTCATGGTGATAAAAACAAATACCTGTATTCTGGATAAGTGCCAACTGGCTGACAGTCATTCTTAAAACTGGTTTGGCAACTTCAGCCTTATTCACAATGACAGGTCCTCAGATGCTTCTGCATGGTGATCTCACTCCCACCCATAGATTATACTGACTTCTTGGTCTGCCTCATGCCAACTCTTTTGATTTCCTTCCCCTCAATACCTAGTAAAAGGTACTCAATAAATGTGGACTACCCAACATGTTTCAAGTTTTCTACAACCAATTGCATGATCGAATTCTATCCATAGATATGTTTCATAGATTTTTGCAGACATTGCTGGTCCTATAATTTGTCTACTACTTTCAGTTTGCCACAGTGCTCGAGTTCAGCTGTGTTGCCATATCTATTACATCTTTTGTATGTTTAAGGCACCCTTAGGATCCAATACTTTCCCTTTCTCACATAGCTATTTTGAATAATAATACATGATTCCACAAAGCATTTTAAAATGTGGTCTTGTCCTGTGGACCCACTGAAATTCTAGATAAGAAGTTTACCTCCAGGGACACCCGGGTGGCTCAGTCAGTTAAGAGTCTGCCTTCGGCTCAGGTCAAGATCCCAGGATCCTGGGATCGAGCCCTGCGTGGGGCTCCCTGCTCAGCGGGAAGCCTGCTTCTCCCTCTCCTGCTCCCCCTGCTTGTGCTCTCTATCTCTCTCTGTTAATTAATTAATTAATTAATTAATTAATTAAAAAGAAGCTCACCTACAGAAAAATAAAAATACATGCCTAAGCCATTACTTTCCTTGATTCTTTAATAAAGTATGCTCTTTACTGATATAAAAAGTCCCATTGTGAACTTCAAATTGCTTTGGTCTTGGAATTTGTTTCCAAGTTATATTCCAGATTCTGTATTTTGTTACACATATTTCTACATTAAATTATTTGTCAAATCTACTTATGGAAATTTCTGATCTTTGTCCCAGAGACTACTTTTTCAAATCCCAGCTTGAAAACATTTAGTTATACAAACCATGCTCTGTGAACTTAAAACCATACTACTGCCAAGTGCCCTTTCTTTTTTTTATGTTCCCATAAAGACTAAAGTTTAAAATTTTGTAGGAGTCCAAGAATTGTTCAGGTTATTCTAAGTGCAAAGTGCCACTGCTAATTGTTTGTTTTTTTTAATGGCACTGGGGAAATGCCATAGTAATTGTTAACTCTAATCCACAAGCTATTATTTTTCAGTAGCGTCTCTATTCTTATTCAGATTTTATATTGAATATATTATGTTTGCCATTAGACAAAAATAAAATATATTGGCAGAATTATTAACCTCAGGTTAACAATACCAACCCTCAAGGTCTATAATCCACCAAAGAAATAAAAACTACAAACTCTCCAGAGAAAGAGGTTCTTAAAATTATCACATAATTTCATTTCAGTGTGTCATATCAGGTTTCAATTTTATTCCAAATATTTCCTAATACAACCTACGTGTGTGTGAGTCTTTTCCTTTCAATCACTCTGCCAGTAAATAGAAGTGTCCTTTTAATAATTCTTCAAATCCTCTTTAATTTTATTTAAAATACAAGGACACATATCAGACTATCTTTACCTTGCTAAATAATGCATATCCTTCATGCCCTTTTGACAGTGTTTTCTAATACTTCGTCAGTTCTTTACCTTGTTCCTATTACTGCTTATTGAGGAAATTAATCAAGATAAAATTCTTCCCATTCTGGACTGGTGGGTCACTCATTGTGTAATAGTAATTGCAGCCATGACTTCCTGAGCACTTGCTATATGGCTGGTGCTGTTGTAAACACAGAAACATAGACTAGTTTCTATAAACACTGCAATGTCTCCTGATATGAATCATATTATTGTCTCCAGTTGTGGATAAGGAAACTGAGGATTGGAAAGTGGTATATTTTCCCAATGGTACATACCTCATTTGAAGCAGGACTGAATTCAAGCCCAGAGCTGTCATACCAAACCCTTAAATGCCACGGTTATTCACAGTGCCGCACTAATTAAAATGGATCCTGTATTTGACTTATAACTGGTCTCACAGTAGGTGAGGAAAAAATACTTTATTCCAAGGTCATATGTTACAAAGTTAATATGAATCAATCAGTAAAGTACAGGTAGACATTATTGATTTAAAAGGAGATAACTGCTTTTAATAAGCAATTTATCCCTTAATTTTGGAAAAAACTAAAATATATCCTACCAACAACTAGCCAGTATCTCCTACTTTTATCTAAGTTAATTTATTCTTCATTTAATTTTATTGCTTGCTGATTCATTTTCAGTTTTGAACTTCACTGTAACCTTTACATTCTTTCCTTTTTGCCCTCTTAAGTCTATGTCAGACATTCATGGTGCAGTAATGCAGAATTTTCACACATGTTATGACTATGTGTCTGCCTTTCTCTATGTACACTATCCATATAGACTGTACATAAAATTCTTTTTATGATACTAAAAATTGGTTTATCCTAAATTACATCCTCTATAATTTAAAAGCTTTTAGATACCATTTTATAATTTCAGAGTATCTTAATTGTTTTGAGTGGCTTTTCAAAACAAGACACTACAGCACAGAATAACTTTTTTGCCAAGGGGCACCTGGAGTTAGAGGCAGAATTGGCACTGTGCTTCTAAATCACAACTCCCCCATCTGTTCCTTAATCCACCCAGTAGCATGGACGCCCAAATGTTTAAATAAACAGGAGAACCAGATATTCATCAATGGGGTAAATTTCTCACTTATTTTTCCTCTTTGAATATGGCTCATTATCACTGCTGTATTATACTCTTAGTCATATAAACACAACTAAATTACAACTGCATTAATTTTAGAAAATACCTGGAAGTGAAACATATAGAAGAATATGATGCTAGAATGATATGCTGGTTTGGATAGCCTCTCTTCAAATGCATTTCGGCTTTGGTCTACAGTGTGAAAAAGGAATATAACAGAGATTGACAGGGTGGTTTTTTTTTTTTTTCTTTTTTTTTTTTAATTTTTATATAGATGTCATAAAAGGATAGCAGGCATTGGTATAGTTGGGTTTACTGTTTTTCTTTTTTTTTTTTTTAAAGCTTGTATTTATTTATTTGACAGAGAGAGAGATAGCGAGAGCAGGAACACAAGCAGGGGGAGTGGGAGAGGGAGAAGCAGGCTTCCCACCGAGCAGGGAGCCCGATGTGGGACTCGATCCCAGGACCCTGGGATCATGACCTGAGCCGAAGGCAGACGCTTAACGACTGAGCCACCCAGGCGCCCCCTAAGTTTTTCTTTTAATTAGTTGCTAACATTTAACTATCAAAGACTTACGTAAAAACAGATTTCCAGATCTTTTTACTCATAAGGTCCAGTTACAGTGGGCACCACAATCCACGTGGTTGAGTATCAGTTGTCCCTACCAGACAGAGGCGGGACCTCCAGTGTACCCCCGTCTTCCCTCACCTGTTTCACTGATTTATACTGCCTGACTAATTTGCATTGAACATGGAACTTGAGGCTTTGGAAGAACTTAATAAGCTGTGAAAGGTATCACAGGAAACGCGACTCAAAATAGTGAAATATGGTGAGTCCAGTGATAGACATAGACTCATCACAAAATCTCAATGAAATCTGTTAGGCAAAATGCCCAGGCCAAGACTACTAGATGGATCTAAAAACATGATCCATGAAAGTCCTGTAAGAACAAGATTTGCCCAACTCCAGATGCTTTTTCCCCTTCAAAAGTATCAAAAACAAGATAAATTAAGAAATCATTAAAAATTTAGGAATTTGGCACATCAGTAAATATTACCTGTTTTTGCAATAAGGCCTGAAAATCCTTGACTAAAATTTTTAGCCTGTGATTGAGTCATTTGAATACCTAAGGCAACTTAGGTACCTAAGGCAACTTCTTAACAGTCCCCTGGGCCAAGTGTGACTGATGGAGAAAATACAAACTCTAACACTGTGCCCAAGAAATAGAAGGAAATTCCTAAATCTATGCCCAAACCAGATTATGTCAAGACAGTTCCTCCAAATAAATGAGAAGAACAAAAAGAAAACACCCCCCCCCAAAAAATCTCATATGTTTATTTTTATACCATTTGTGAAATAAGAAATATTCATAAGAAATAACTTCCTGGAGCCTTCCATAGATACACTCCTGTCTTAAATCCCAACATGATGCAAAACTGTCAAGATCAAATAGAATTTGACCTAATTAGAAGAGTGGCTTTTCATCATGTTGGCACTGATTAAGGGCTGAGTTTACATTTAGGGAATGCCCCGCCTTCAAATGGCATTGCCATTAATCTGTTCTATGGTGCTGACAGAAACGTTCAGTCATAATGCATTGTCAGGTATTTTTACCTCATGAAAGAACTTGCTCTCATGAGCAATTACAATCTAATTAAAGTCACTAATGTTTACTCCTTTGGGAAATACAGTTATTCATAGAGATCAGAATCTTTTATGTTTTTCCATCTACTCTACAATTTATATTTTGTTACTCACTTCTGAGAGTCTTCAGGAATTATTTTCCTGTCACCCTAAAATAGAAACGTACCCTGTGGCAATGTTTTCAGTATAGCTATTTGCAGTTAAATTGAATAAAAAATGAATAATGTGTTTATTAAGAGTATCAGGAGCGGAGATGCAACTTTTCTCATTATATTACTTTTTCTGCTGAGCTACAAGATATTAATAATTTTATAACATAAATAGTAGATTAAGCTTTGAAAAGTCATAACATCTACAGGAACATACCTGGACTGAAAATTCTTCCACATAGTGGCAATATCCTTTAAATCAAAGTAAAATATAAATATGGTACAAACTTTTTTTTCCTGGGAAGTGTTTTCATTTTTTAAAACAAAAATGCATTTTTATATTGGTATTATAATATTGATATGAACACATTCTCCAATACACCTAGGGGGTCCTTAACCAAATAAGATATGCATTAGAAAAGATAAGATAAATTGCTTTATACTGTTTACTTAGCATTGCACACGACACAGACTCTATTTCAAAAGACAAATAAGTTTAAATATTAATGGACAATAATGATTTACACTTTTTTGCAGGGTCTACTTTGTCAGGCACTGGTTTATTTTTATTTTATTATTATTTACATATAATGTATTATTTGTTTCAGGGGTACAGGTCTGTGATTCATCAGTCTTACACAATACACAGCACTCACCACAACATATACCCTCCCCAATGTCCATCACCCAGCCACCCAACCCCTCCCACCCCCCTCCACTCCAGCAACCCTCAATTTGTTTCCTGAGATTAAGAGTCTCTTATGGTTTGTCTCCCTCTCTGGTTTCATCTTATTTCATTTTTTCCTCTTTTCCCCTAAGATCTTCTGCCTTGTTTCTTAAATTCCACATATCAGTGAGATCATATGATAATTGTCTTTCTCTGATTGACTTAGTTCACTTAGCATAAACCCTTTAGTTCCATCCACGTTTTTGCAAATGTCAAGATTTCATTTTTGATGGCTGCATAATATTCCATTGTATATATATACCACATCTTCTTTATCTTTATCCATTCATCCTTTGATGGACATCTTGGTTCTTTCTATAGTTTGGCTATTGTGGACATTGCTGCTATAAATATTGGGGTACAGGTGCCCCTTCAGATCATTACATTTGTATCTTTGGGGTAAATACCCAGTAGTCAGGTAATGGTTTAAATGATTTGTATCACCTCATTAGATCTTCATACTTCATTCATTTTATCCTCTTTTAACAGAAGGGGAAACTGAGGTGCAGAAGGTTAAGCAACTTGCCAAAAGTCAACCAGCCAGTAAATGATGGAGCCAGGATACAAACCCACATGGTTTGACTCCATTGCAGAACTTCTACTGTCTTTTCCTGTGCTATACCGTCCCTTATATGTAGGGCTTCTTTTCAAAGTGGTAGTCATTCAAGTGCTATCTATGAGCTTCAAACCCTCCTGCTATCCCTTTAATGCTTCTGTGACAATACAGCAAAGTAGTTAAGCATCTGCCTTCGACTCGGGTCATGATCCCAGGGTCCTTGGATCAAGCCCCACGTCGGGCTCCCTGCTCTGTGGGAAGCCTGGTTCTCCCTCTCCCACTCCCCCTGCTTGTATTCCCTCTCTCGCTGTGTCCCTCTCTGTCAAATAAATAAATAAAATCTTCAAAAAAAAAAAAGAACTACTTTGAATTAAACAAGGCATGTATGTAAAAGCACTTAGCTGAGTGGTGCCTGGATCAGAGCAATCAATTGATAAATGTTGACTATTCCTATTACTATAGTTTTAATGTTCAACAAAGGGAGGACATGAATAGGATGCTCTATTAAGGAGTCAAGACATTTCGCTACATCATCAAACCAAACACAATTTCATATTTAATACAAAGTTATGTTGGTTTTGGTTGGGTTTTTTTATTTTTAATTATTATTTTTAATAATGTGAATATGCTCCATGAAACAATCAATGATCTTATTGGTGGACTTGCAGATGTTGCTTATAGATTAAGAATACAAATTAAATAATAGGAAAATGTCTAAGACTTTTAAGCTAAATTTCTTAAATGATATTTTTAATGGTATATAAAATGAATGACAGTAAATCAGAAAAATATGTAAGAATTAAGTCCTAGTGCTTTTATTTCCTTAGCACTCTTTGTTAAAGCCAACAAACAATTCTTAAATAACAATATCTTGAAATAATATCCTTATGTGTATCTTCCTTGTTTGTAGGAGAAATATTTTTAAGGATATTTGTCTTCAGACTTACCATCCCTTCACTTGTGAGTATTGTTAGTGTTAGTGGTGTCCAAATTTTTAATTATCCTAAAGACAATGACAATTTTAACCAAGTGAGGTGCATTATGATAGAATGATTTTTAAAGGATAGAATTCCTGTGGAGCTATTGAAGTTTACATTTCAGGGCTCCTCATTTGCATGGGACCCTTCTAGAACCCTGGGATGTTGAGTTGGGGATACATTTAGTTTGAACTTACTGGGAGTTATTTATGTGGTATGCAGTAACTTTTCTGTATAGTTATTACTGGCTTTCCTGATACACAAATGGATTTCAAAAGTCTCCTACTGCCCACTATAGTGAATTATACAGCATTGTTTGTTAAGGTAAGAGACAGAAATCGTATAATGATATAAATATGGTATCTATGCATTGTAGAGAAAAAACAAGATTGCAAATATTTGGAGCCAAACGCTAGTCTGGAAAATTATTATACAAATGTGTTGGCAGTTCATTAACAGAAATATCATTTCTATGGATCTGGGTGATGTTTTAGGGTTTTTCCCAACTTTTCTAAATTTTCAACTTGCTACTTTTTTCTACTTTTAAATAAATGTGGACTCTTATGTCTAATTCTGCAATTCTAATTTTATGTCCTTTTATATAAAGGAGCCCTAAACTACAATAGGGCTTCAAGGTCAAGTCCTACAAGCCTAGACCTACCTTCATAATGTGTAATAGAATGCTTATTAGCTTATTTCCATACTTCTCCCCAATAGAGTCACCTACAGTGTCAAATGAAATATTTCGCACTACAAACAAGCAAGCCTTCTATGAAAAAAGGAAAGTTACAGGTATGAAAGTATCAGAACCAAGCAAAATTAAGAAATCTTTAAAAATCCTCAATTACTGGCAAAGAAGAAGTCAAACTCGCACTCTTCATAGATGACATGATACTTCATGTGGAAAATCCAAAAGACTCCACCCCAAAATTGCTAGAACTCATATAGGAATTCAGCAACATGGCAGGATATAAAATAAATGCACAGAAATCAGTTGCATTTCTATACACTAACAATGAGACAGAAGAAAAAGAAATTAAGGAATCAATCCAATTTAAATTGTACCAAAAACCATAAGACACCTAGGAATAAACCTAAATATAGAGGTAAAGGATCTGTACTCTAAAATTTACAGAACACTTATGAAAGAAATTGAGGAAGACACAAAGAAATGGAAAAACATTCCATGCTCATGGATTGGAAGAATAAATATTGTGAAGATGTCTATGTTACCCAGAGCAATCTACACATTCAATGCAATCCCTATCAAAATACTATCAACATTTTTCACAGAGCTAGAACAAATAATCCTAAAATTTGTATGGAACCAGAAAAGACCCCAAACAGCCAGAGGAATGTTGAAAAAGAAAACCGAAGCTGGTGGCATCACAATGCCAGACTTCAAGCTCTATTACAAAGCTGTAATCATCAAGACAGTATGGTACTGGCACAATAACAGACACATAGATCAGTGGAACAGAACAGAGAGCCCAGAAATGGACCCTCAACTCTATGGTCAACTAATCTTCAACAAAGCAGGAAAGAATGTCCAATGGAAAAAAGACAGTCTCTTCAACAAATGGTGTTGGGAAAATTGGACAGCCACATGCAGAAGAATGAAACTGGACCATTTCCTTACACCACACACAAAAACAGACTCCAAATGGTTGAAAGACCTAAATGGGAGACAGGAGTCCATCAAAATCCTAGAGGAGAACACAGGCAGCAACCTCTATGACCTCAGTCACAGCAACTTCTTGCTAGACATGTCTCCAAAGGCAAGGGAAACAAAAGCAAAAATGAACTATTGGGATTTCATCAAGATAAAAATCTTCCCACAGCAAAGGAAACAGTCAACAAAACTAAAAGGCAACCTACAGAATAGGGGAAGATATTTGCAAATGACACATCAGATAAAGGGCTAGTATCCAAGATCTATAAAGAACTTATCATCAGACTCAACACCCAAAAAACAAATAATCCAGTCAAGAAATGGGCAGAAGACATGAACAGACATTTCTCCAAAGAAGACATCCTAATGGCAAACAGACGCATGAAAAAATGCTCCACATCACTCGGCATCAGGGAAATACAAATCAAAATCACAATGAGATACCACCTCACACCAGTCAGAATGGCTAAAATTAACAAGTCAGAAAACGACGGATGTTGGCGAGGATACAGAAAAAGGGGAACCCTCCTCCACTGTTGGTGGGAATGCAAGCTAGTATGGAAAACAGTATGGAAAACAGTATGGAGGTTCCTCAAAAAGTTGAAAATAGAGCTACCCTATGACCCAGCAATTACACTACTAGGTATTTACCCCAGAGATACAAATGTAGTGATCTGAAGGGGCACATGCACCCAATGTTCATAGCAGCAGTGTCCACAATTGCCAAACTGTGGAAAGAGCTGAGATGTCCATCGACAGATGAATGGATAAAGAAGATGTGGTGTGTACACACACACACATGCACACACAATGGAATATTACTCAGCCATCAGAAAGGATGAACATTTCCCATTTACATCGACGTGGATGGAACTGAAGGGTATTATGCTGAGCAAAATAAGCAATCAGAGAAAGACAATTATTATATGGTTTCACTTGTATGTGGAGTATAAGAAACAGGGCAGAGGACCGTAGGGGAAGGCAGGGAAAATAGAATGCGAAGTCATTGTAGAGGGAGAAAAACCATGAGAGACTCTTAACTATAGGAAACAAACTGAGAGTTGCTAGAGAGGATGTGTGTGGGAGGATGGGGTATTTTGGGTGACGGGCATTAAGGAAGGCACATGATGTGATGAGCACTAGTTGTTATACACAACGATAAATTATTGAAAACTACATCTGAAAATAATGTTGTATTATAAGTTGGATAATTGAATTTAAATTTTTAAAAATCCTCAGTTATTATTTTTCACATATCATTGTAATGTTCCATATTTATGTCAATTTCATTTCATTCACATAGTCAAAGCATGCAATGATCTTATCTCAATTAAGATCTCTTAAGTATGAAAATTATTAATCTTATTTTAGAGTTCAATCTTTTTGGAATATACCTACTACCTGAGAGGAAAAGTTAGTAAAATATAATCTTGAAAAAGGCACAAAACTATACCTACCCACACATTAATATAAATATAAAAATTTGTCTTTGACTTTTCAATTCTGGAAAGATCAAAGTAAGAAAGGCTCTGATCCAGTATCTTTCAAGAGTTCAATTCATTCCTGGAAAGGATTTCCCAAGTCTACAGTAGTCTTTATTTAATGACCACTCTAAAATTTCATCTTAAGGGTTTGGTCAATATTTGGAGTGGCCTAAAATCTCCAACCTGCCCAGAGAATCCCAAAGGCTATCAACAGACACTTGTGTAACATCTATTGACCATTTTGTTCTAGGCATCATGAAGCTACCTAAAAGCCTCTCTTGACTTTGCAACAATTGACAGAGCAAGTGAAATGACTGTGGGCTTTTAGGTGCCACATGAAATGTGCTAAGATGTCACTGAATCAGTAGGTGATATACCTATGTCACTGACTCCTGGGGTTGGGAGGTTATACATAGTGTGGAATTCAGCTTGAAGAAAAGAATGCAATTTATTGACTGCAACAAGCAAAAGACTCTTATGCCCAATAAGTCTGGTGTTTACTTAAACTCTATCACAATAAAAAAAAAGTTTTCTTGAAAGGTTATGTATCCCAGTATTTGGCAATTTGGGGTATTAGTCTTAAATTTTGTCATAAAACCATTCTTCCCAAGAAATCTGCTGCCTGAGGATACTGGAATTGCATAGTATTCTAGCTCCACCAAGTGACAGTTTTGTACCATTGCTAAATTGCTACTGCTCATCTGCTAATCTCTGAGGGGGAACTAAGGAAAGAATACATTCTACATACAACCTGCTCATCCAGCTGGTCACACTTGAAGGGATTTTTCTCTATTCATTCGCCGTTCCAAAAGGAAGTTGCATTTGAACTTCCAAAATTCTACCCTCCTCTCTGCCCTCCTAAAATATACGTTTGAAATAGAAAATCATATAATAAGATTTTTTGAAAGTCATTATTTTACATTCCATCCTGAGTTTATGATTACAGTTGTTGAGGAAAAGTTGGACGTAACTTTTTTTTATTCTTATTCTCCCCAAATATTTGTTTTACAAATTAAAATTTATATAACTCAGAGTAGTCATGTTGGGGGTGGAGATTACTTAAGATAATAAAATAAAATAAAATGGTTAAAATGGCAAAGGTAATGTGTACTTTACCCCAATAAAAATTTTTTTAAATAAAAATAAAAAATAAAAATTTACACAGCATATAAGAAAGCATTATGAACATTTTGAAAATATAATTTTTGAAGAGTAAGGGTTTCTCTAACTAAAATTTCTATTTACAAACTACAGAATAATGGGGGAGACCCTTTTTGTCAAATAATAGAATATATTGTATTTCTATTAATAAAAGTAATGCATATCATTATTCAAAACAAATAATTAACTCCTGATATGGAAATATATTTTTAAAAGAAAACAAAAAAAATTTATAAACCATTCATAATTCCTCCACCAAATATAACCAAAATTACATTCTAGTTGATATCAGGTTATTTGCTGTACATACATTCACATACATTTCTAGAAGGTACAAAAATAGTATCAATATAATACAAGGTATTTTTTCAAGTTTTCTTTTTTCTTAATGGAGGTTATAATGTATAACACCATTTGATATAGATGCATAGTGTTCCAAAATATGAATATATTATCTTTTGTATATCCAATGTCCAGTTAAACATTCTTGTTGCTCCCAATTTTTCCTCTATAACAGAAAGCTATAAATATACAATTTTGCAAGGTATAGCTATATTAATATCAGATAATCTTTAAAGCAAAAAGCATTAATAGAAAAAAGAATTACAACTTCATAATTAAAAGGGTCATTTCACCAAAATGATACATCTAAAGCACAGCTTTAAATTTAAAAGCAGAAGTCAAAAGGGGCACCTGGATGGCTCAGTCGGTTAAGCATCTGACTCTTGGTTTCAGTTTAGGGTTGTGAGATCCAGCCCCACACCAGGTTCTCTGCTCAGTGGGGAGTCATCAGGTTTTCTGCTCAGTGGGGAGTCAGCTTGAGTCAGCTTGAGTGGGGAGTCTCTCACTCCCTCTCCCTCTCCTTTTGCCACTACCCCTGCTTGCTCTCTCTCTCTCTCTCAAGTAAATAAATAAATCTTTAAAAAACTGACCACTTACTACCCATAAAGTAAATTCAACAATTTTTTAATAATTGTTTTCATATGGACCATAATTGACAAAGGTAATCTTTTAAATGTTTGTGGAAATTAAATCTTCTAGACAATTCAGACTAAAAGAAAACATCAAAATGGCAATTAGAGAAAACACAGAACTGAATTATAAGGAAAATAATACCTATGAAAATTGTCTTATTTAGTTTGTTAGAAAAGAAGTTTAAATAATGCAATATATGTTAAGAAAAAAAAAGAAGATAGCAGGAGGGGAAGAATGAAGGGGGGGAAATAGGAGGGGGAGACTAACCATGAGAGACGATGGACTCTGAAAAACAAACTGAGGGTTCTAGAGAGGAGAGGGGTGAGAGGATGGGTTAGCCTGGTGATGGGTATTAAAGAGGGCACGTTCTGCATGGAGCACTGGGTGTTATGCATGAACAATGAATCATGGAACACTACATCAAAAACTAATGATGTAATGTATGGTGATTAACATAACAATAAAAATTTTTTTAAAAATGAAAAAAGAAAAGAAGAAAAGTTTAAAATTAATTCATTGAGCTTTCAATTTAAGATGTCAGGAAAGGAATAAAACAGTAAAAGTAAAAAAGATAGAAGTAAAATAATAAAATAAGAATAAAAATTAATTTAATAGGGTAAAAAAAAATCAGGAAAAAGGATCAGTGAACTAAAAGTTGGCTCTTGGCTCTTGGAAAATACTAATAAAATTGACAAACTTCTAACAAGATTGATGAAGAATAAAAGAGAGAAGCCTTCCCCAAAAATGTTAAGAATGAAAAGGTAGACATCATTACAGATGCATCAGTACAGAGATTAAAAAGAGACTATTATGAATAACTTTATCCCAATAAATGCAAACATTCAAATGAAGTACACAAATTCCATATATACATATATATTTATGTATATATATACACATGTACATAGATGTACATACATCTATATATATACACCCATATATATACACCCACATGATCACATATATATATGTTTCTCTCAGGGAAAACTGAAGCCAACTTCCACCCCAAACACCATAGCGTTTACCAAACTAAATCAAAGAAAAACTTTTAAAAACTAATAAATTCGGGGTGCCTGGGTGGCTCAGTTGGTTAAGCAACTGCCTTCAGCTCAGGTCATGATCCTGGAGTCCCTGGATCGAGTCCCGCATCGGGCTCCCTGCTCAGCAGGGAGTCTGCTTCTCCCTCTGACCCTCCCCCATCTCATGTGCTCTCTCTCATTCTCTCTCTCTCAAATAAATAAATAAAATCTTAAAAAAAAACTAATAAATTCGTTAATTAAAAAAAGGGAGTCAACAATCCACAGTATTTCCACACACACACACACAAACAGGCCTGTATATTGTAACAGGTGAGTTACGACCAAAAATCTAAATATTTCTTGGTCCAGTTGCATACAAATTCTTACAGAGACTGGAAAAACAGGGTGTACTCCCTACTCGCTATATGAGGCTAGTACAAATTTTATACCAAAGGCAATGCAGAAGAAAGGGCAATATCACTAATGAACTTAGATTAAAATATCCTAAAGAAAACACTGGCAACCTGAAATCTAGCAATTAATTTAAAAAATAATACCACATGATCAGGTTGTGATTTCTCCCAAAAATGGAAGGTTGGTTTCAGATTAAAAAACCTATTAATATAAATCACTATATTAGCACTTAAGGAGGAAAGATCATATGATTATCTCAATAGAATAAGAAAAAGCACTTTAAGAACTCTTTCATTCACTCAACAAGGATATATTAGTGCTTACTATGTTCCAGGCACTATTCCAGGTACTGGGAGAAACCCCTGTTCTCCATGAAGTTTGTATTTCCCTGAACAAACAAATGAACAAACAAACAAATGAGATACATAGTACAGCAGATGGTGTTACATGTTATGGAGAAAAATTAAGCAAGGCAAGGGAGGGCATTGTGGGAAGCCCAGAATAGGTAGGAGGTTGAAATTTTATGTAAGGTTGTTGGGAAAGGCCCCACTGAGAAGGTGACATCTAAGAAGACCTGAAGGAGGTGAGAGACATATGGAGGCAGAAAAATTCTGACAGAAGGCACAGGCAGTACACCGGCTCTGGCCAAGAGGGTACCTGAAGTATTTGTAGAACTGTGTGTCTGGAGCAGAGTGAAGAAGGGACATTTGAAAGAGTAGGTATCAGGTGATATAGCATACATCAGAGAGTAGGAAATGAGATCAAATTGCATAGGGCATTGTCAGGACTTCGGCTCTCACTACCAGGGAGATGGGATGCTATTCAAAGAGGTAAAGCAAAACAAACAAACAAAAAACACCACCACAACAACAACAGAAAAAAAAATGGTGGACAATATGCGATTATACTTTAACAGGATCACTCTGACAACTGTAGCAGAATAGATTATAGGAGGAAAGGCCGAATGCAGGGTGATTAGTTAAGATGCTAGAGCAAAAACTCCAGGCAAGTTATGACAGCGGCTTGGACCAGGATGGGAATATGAGGGAATGAGAAGTCACTGAGTTCTGAATATATTTTGAATGTAGAGACAACCTCCTTTGCTGACAGATTGGGTATGGGATCTGAGAAAAAGGAGATCCAAAGGTGGATTCCAAAAGTTTGACCTGCACATCTAAGAAAAGTCAGCATTCATTTATGATATAATACTTTAAATTTTAAAAAAAGAAAACCCTTCTACAAAAGTACAAAAATAAAATGTTATTGCATTAAAAAAAAAAAAAAGCCTTAGGGCAATCACAGATGGGAGGAGGAATAGAAAAGAAAGTAAACCTCTTCACCTGACTAGAGAATTGAATACATTCAACCTCCTAAACCAAGTAGAGAAATGAGGAGGTATCAAGACACTTAAAGCCAGGAGACTAAAATCTGCAAGCGCTAGTGAATGCCAACAGGGACCACATTTTCTGAACTCTCCATTATGGCCACCCAACATCAGTCCCCCAGGCCCCCAGTGAGAAATGGTTTGCCTTCCAAACACTTTTAAGCCCTTTTTTTTTTTACTCAGGATACATTATTCTCATAGAAACAATGTTAGAGACAGTGTATTACAGCCCACAGAAGTCCACTTAACGTGTACTCTAGGTGAATGATATTGTTATTAATAGGCCCACAGAATCTAATCATCATTGACAGTATTGTCTCTCAGGGAAAACTGAAGCCAACTTCCACCCCCAAACACCATAGCGCTTGCTTCCCCTTAATGTAGCTCTGGAAATGGGAAGGTAAATTTCCCCCTGCCTGCTATCCAAAGCCATAGGGGTGAGATTCCAGTTGCCCTATAAGCACCAGAAAGAAAATTTCGGAAATAAAAAATGTATTATACTCCCCACCCCAGCAAAACCTGCACACAGACAGTCTCAGACACAACCAGTGACAGCGAGGAAGAGCCCTGAGCGTACCCAGAAGCCACCGAGAGCAGACCTTTGGCTCCACTCCCAGCATGCTTTGGGCGGAGGACTTACGGCAGCCTGGCCTAGAAATGGATCCTTTGGTCAACGTTCTCATCTAAGGTAAGTTTTTGAGTTCCACATTCAATCAAGAGCTGTCTGAACCTGTAGCAAATAAATATTATCAACAGGAGATTAGGAGATGATAAGACACTCCCCTCTCCGAGGCAGAAGAAACCAGGAGCACGTTTCGGGCTAGAGAGGCCCATTGGCCCGTCATTCACAGCACAGGATTGTGGGTAAGTGGACTTCCGGTAGCTGTTCTACGACACCCTGGGGAGACGAGCGGGTGACGGGCACAGTTCCTCCCGTTTTTCATGAAGAGGAAAGGAAGCCCAGAAAGTGTAAGTGGCAGATTTCCAGAATGCTTTTCAAAAACTAAGAAGCAGATCTTCCAGAGTTGGCCACTTCACTCTCTAGGTAAGAAGTCCTGCATCAAATGCAAGTATTTCCTGTCGAGACTCGCTGAAAAGTCTCCTGGGATTTGTTGATGAAGCATTTCTCAGGTCTCCTTGGCGGGGGCGGGGCGGGGGGGCGAGTAGCAATCTATAATTGGGACATTTTGCAAATGTTTCAACCGTCTGCATAGCTAATTATGCTTCCTAGGGCTTTTCCTAGGTTTTTCTTAACTATTTGAATTAGTGATGAATTACTTGGCATATTTCTTCTGACTACACTTGAAATTAAATCTTCTTATTTCTAGTGGGTTTTTCTCCCCTCTGCTTCTTTTCTAATTATCTGGACTACTCAGAAAGAATATTGATATCTACTCTCATAAATACATGTTATATAATTTTTATGCATACATGTCAGACTTACCAAATTCATCTTCCAACTCTAGAAAAGATATTCTTGTAGTCTACTTTATGTTCAAATTATCTTTATGAATTACATTTTATTATGCAAATCCATCTTTCCATCACAAACAGGACTTCTCAGAAATCTCTTTGGGCTGAAAGATGTAATGGGTTTTGAACTACAATTTAAAAAAAAGAAGAAGATGATAGGTGCACAACACAGAAAAGATAAAGAGAAAAAATGGACAGGTAGTAACAATAGATGCCTCTTACTCTGCAGTTATTTAAGCCGTAAGAAATTCTTGTTATACTTTTATCTGGCATCTCAGTTGAAGTTCTTCTTTAAGGCATTCAGCATGCCAGCCTTCTTGGAACTTTTCCTTCTTCTAATGAAAAGAGTAATGTACACTTCAGAGAAGTTCATTTTTAAAAAAATTCATTTCTGAAAACAGAAGATGCCATTTCTGACTTCATTGGAAGTCAAATGTTAAGGCCTTTAACACTCACTGTCTCCCCGGATAATTAGAGAGAAAGAAAAATGTAAAACAACACAAATGCCAAAGAAGAATAAAGAAGATTGGCCATTTTCTCTGTTTGAGATATAGTTTCTAATGTCTCTGCTGTCACTTGGAATGTGTGAACCATGCTGGTAAGTAGATGAAAAAGCCCTAGGTGGTCTCACAATCACAATGGTCAGCAATAGGACAATGGAGGAGGGAGAATGAGCCAGACCAAGAAACAAAGAAAGGGACTAAGGACAAAACAGACTTCTTTCTTTCATTAATCACAAGAGCCTTTGCTTCTTTCTTTCCCGTGACACACAATTTCCCCCCAAAATCTGAAAATGATATCTAAGAATAGAAAGTGCATTTTAGTCTGGAGTCATTTCATCATCAGCTGGAGGACCAGTCCCCCATGGAAACAGGGGCAGGGGCCAGGAGGAAGAGAAGCAGCTGGTTTGGCTCTCCTATAGGGAGGGGGTCAGCTGCTGTCACAGACACTTCCAAGACAAGGAGCAGCCACTGAATGAGAATGGGCGACCCCAAACAGAGCTGTAGAGAGGTTCTACTCTAAACCAATGACTGGGGAGAAAAAAGGTTTTAGTTATGTAAGGCTTCTGTCTGCAAGGTTATTATTTCAATATATAATTCAGATCTTTTATTCCCTCAGCTTCTCTACCACTGGTTTGTTTGTTTTCATATAACAGTGTTATATATGAATATATAACAATGAAAATATGTATATCCTAGTATGTGAAATGTATATAAATATGTAATGTTTATTTTTATATCATAAAATATATATTCGTTTACTCAACAAATCCTTATGAAGGAATGTAATGAATGGGGTGTAGTCAGCTCTTCCCTAGTCTCACTTCAAATCTTTACTGATGTTTGAGCTTAATAATGCTTACAGAAACTGTTTGAAATCAAAAACTTTCAGGGATATAACCATGTCAAAGAATATTTATTTATGTGACGAGATGGACACAGTGTATTGCCAAGTTAAAAACACTAACACTCTATCACTGTCTACAAAACAGTATGTTACTATTTCAGTTACAATTATATATTCATTCCTTCCTTCATCAAATATTTATTGACTATCTACCCATATACCAATTACTGTTATCCTCAAAAAGATCCTTTGGCCTGGAAGAGTTTACATTCTAGAAGGTGGGGGAAGCAAAGGAGATGAAGGAGAGGGGAAGTCAGCCTGGCAATAAAGAACAGATGTAATAAAATAATATGTTCTAAAAATAAATAAATAAATAATAAAATAAAATAAAATAATATGTTCTGCAATATGTTTTTAAAAAATCCTAAGTTCTTGAAATGCAGACTAGAGCAGGCTAAGGGGAACCGGAAGTGATGGGTTTAAGGAAATGTGGGCATGGGCTGCAGTTTTAAATAGGGTTGTCAGGCAAGGCTATTTTGAGAACGTGAAATCTGAGCAAAGACTGGAAGGAGAAGGGTATTTAGGGAGATGGTCCCACTTGGAAAAGAGCTAGAACAAAGGCCCGAAGGCAGAGTATGCCAGGTATACGTGAACAACAGGAATGAGGTGAGTGTGGCTCAAGTAGAGAGAACAGGTAGAAGAAAAGGAAGTCAGAGAGGTACTGTGGGGGGGGAGGGGGCAGATGATGTGAGTCCTCATAAGACAGGTAGTACAGTTTAGTTGACCCTTGAGCAACATGGGTTTGAACTGTAAGGTCCACTTATACACTGATTTTTTTTTTCAATAAATATAGTACTGTAAATGTATTTTCCTTATGTTTTCTTAATAACATTTTCCTTTCTCTAGCTTACTTTATTGTAAGAATACAGTATATAATACACAGAACCAAAAAATATGTGTGAATCGACTATTTATGTTATCGGTACAGCTTCCTTCCAGTCCAGAGTAGGTTATTAGTAAAGTTTTGGGGAATTCAAAAGTTATACATGAACTCTAGACTGTGTGGGGATGGGGGTGAGGGGTGTCACGGCCCCAACCCCCGAGTTGTTCAAGGTCAACTGTATTATTTTTTCCATATAAATACTAGAAAAGTGTAAGCCAACAAGGTAAATTTTTTTGAGGGACAGGATTACAAATAATTTATATTTTCTTTGTGCTTGTCTTTTGTTTCCAGTTTTATTGAGCTATAATTGATATGCATTACTATTTAAATTTAAGGTATACAGCATAGTGACTTGTCTTACATATATTGTGAAATGATTATCACAATTAAGTTTAGTTAGCTTCCATCCTCTCATATAAAGAAAAAGAAAAAGGAAAAAAAGTTTCCTTGTGATGAGAACTCTTAGGATCGACTCTCTTCACTTTCCTAGATACGATACAGCAGTGTTAACTATAGCCATCATGTTGTACATGACACCCCTAGTATTTATTTATCATAAGACTGCAAGTTTGTACTTTTTGACCACCTTTCTACAATTGTGCTTTTCTGTGTACTGGTTTCACAGCTGGGGAAAAAAGTATCACAGAACCAATTTTAATAAGATCTTCGAAGAAATCCAAGCTATTCTAACCCCTCATTCTCTGTCACAGCTGTGAGCAAGGAATACCTACAGAATTCAGAGCTCCCCCTGGCTCTGAGCACCCACCCTGCAAGCCACAGTCTCCCTCTGCACCGCAAGAAAGATAAAGGAGAATCAACAGCCTCAAGCAGCCCAATGATCAGAACTCACACATCAGGGCCTGCCGCTTGTGACAGTCAGTCCCTCCAGTGGTTTGATCTGACAGATCCAGGGCCTTGCCATCTAGACCCGTGAGTCCCACCCAAACAATTTCTGCCTTAGCCACTCATATCTACAAACACTGACTGAGCACCAGCGATTCAATCTCTGCTACTGTGGGACAAAATCTAGGAGATTTGGGCAAAAATCTCTAAAATCTATTGGCTAAACCTACAATTACAGTAATCTATAATAAGGGATATGGTAAAGGTAAATAGAGGCTGTCCCCAGAAGAATAGCCAGAGTACGTGGAAGGAAGGATGAGGAAGTCCTCCAGGATGGGGATGCCTGAGGTCAACCTTAAAGGATAAATGGGATTGAGCCAGCAGGACGGGTCGAAGACAGTTTCTGCAAAAGCATAAGACATAATCACAGTGCTTCCCAGATATCAGTGTGAACATAAATCACTGTAAAAGCTTGTTAAAATGCAAGTTTTGATTTAGGAGGGTGGGGTAGGGCCTGAAATTCTGCATTTCTAACAAACTCAGGTATGCCAACACTGCTGGTAGAAAGACCACATTTGCTGGACAGAGAACCACATTTTGAGTATCCAGGGGCTATGGCAGTCCGTTTCCAAGCTTAACTGCATAGTGAAATCACCTGGAGACTTTTTACAAGTACTGATGCCTGGCTCCACCCCAGACATGCTGATACCATGGGTATAGGATGCCCAGATTCACAACCTGGGCATCAGGATTTTTTTAAATCTCCCCCTGGTGGTCCTGAGATGCAACAACATTTGGCATTCAAAGGGCCAAAAGAGGGCCCAATGCCAGTGGAGAATTGGAGGGAAATGTAACATGAAATCAGGAGATGCCAATCATGAAGAACCCCCCCCACACACACACACACACCGGAATTTCCACACTAAGAAGTCTGGATACATATATAAATATAAAGAGAGATATAAGTGAATAGATACATAGATAGATCAAACTTGCTGCCTGCTAAGATCTCACTTCTTGAATAGCTAATAGACATCTCAAAACCACAATGTAAAAATCCAAACTCCTGAATCCCACCCCACCCAACCAAAAAAGCTCTGTTTCTCCATTAGTCTTTCCCACGTCAGCAAGTCTCAGCTCCACCACCACCCCCCAACAGGTGATCTCAGGGCCATCCTTGAATCCCACACCTCACATCCAAACTGGCAGCAAATCCTGTTGATTTTACTCTCAAAATAGATCAGAATTGTCTGGGATTTCTTCAAAATAATATGCTAGGCAGAGAATTGAGTGGTTTATAGATGACTGAAAACTGGTCCTAAGTTAATAATCTTTTTCAAGGTGGAGGGACTTATTAAGTTATTCTCTCAATATTAATATATCTAAAGCTCTCCACTGTGAGAAGTTTACATCTAAATTTGCACCACCTTCATCACCACCTCGATGGCCTAAGCTACCACCAATTCTCACATGGATTATTGAAAATGCTCCTTAATTGCCTCCAAACCCCTCTCTAATGGGCTCTGCCCCGTTTCCATCTATTCCCAACAAAGCCACAGAGGTGTCCAGTTGGGTAAGTTCACATTGCTCCACTACTCAAAACTCTTCAGTGGCTTCCAGGCTCACTCATGGGAAAAACCGAAGACTTCACAATGGACCATAATTTGCTCCATCCCTGTTCCCATTTCTTCCTGCCTCTTTGATCTTATTACCTATTTATTTCTCCCTTCTAAACACATTAGCCTTCTTACTTTTTCTTTAAACCATGAGGTACATCCCCTCCTTACTTCTGCACCTGGAACACTCTGCCATCGGATATCTGCAAGCCCTGTGCTTGCCTCCTTCAGGTCCTCACTCAAATACCATTTCCTCTGTGAGATGTCCCTGACTTCTCTATTTTCAATGTAAAATGCTCCCTCTAACACTTCTTTCCTTGCTTTATTTTTCATACATATCTATCATGAGCTATGTAATACTTGTTTTAAATATTAATTCAGCTATTTCTATTTCCTCTTAGGCCCTTCTATCCTGCCCAACCACCACCAACTAGAATGTAAGCTCCATGAAGACAGTAATCTTTGTTTTGTTCACCCTCTGAATTCCAAGCCCCTTAAACATGTTGCCTGGTAGATGACAGGTATAAATATCTATAAATATTCATTGACTGATTGAATGTTTCAACAAATCAACTAACATCTGTCCTGGCCATCTTGGATAAGAGACTTCTACTCTATATAAAGAACTTGCTACAGTGTACCACAATATCGATAAATATTGATAAATGGTAGTTCTTTTTATAACACATATTTCCCTATAGCAGGCAAACTTGTTTATCTAAAGCACCAGCCCTTCCATAGGAGTCATATAATCTCTGTTACAACTATTTAAATCTGCTATTGGAGCACAAAAGAGCCATACATTACAGATAAGCTAAAGGGCATGGTTGTGTTCCAGTAAAACCTTATTTACAGATTTTGCCCATGGGCTATAATGTGCTAGTCCCTGCCTTATAGCAGAACTTCCCAGTTTTGTTACTGAGGTATATATAAAAGGACTGCCTATCTCACATCAAGCAATGCAACCAAAAGCAGAAGAAATAACCAAATCCCTCAAAATAGATGAAATAACTTCAAAACAATAAAGGACAGATGTAACTAATTCACTCAAGATTTATTAAGGCACGTGGATGGAGCTAGAGTCTATTATGCTAAGCAAAATAAGTCAGTCAGAGAAAGACAAATATCATATGATTTCACTCATAGGTGGAATTTAAGAAACAAAACAGATGAACATAGGGGAAGAGAAGGAAAAATAAAATAAGATAAAAACAGAGAGGGAGGCAAACCATAAGAGAACAAACTCAGAGTTGCTGGAGAGGAGGTGGGGGGCGATGGGCTAAATGGGTGATGGGCATTAAGGAGGACAATTGGTAGGATGAAGCACTGGGGGTTACATGTAAGTGATGAATCACTAAATTCTACTCCTAAAACTAATACTACACTATATGTTAACTAACTTGAATTTAAATTAAAAAAAAAAAGATTTATTAAGGCATTTTGGCATAATTTAATAGCACTTTGTATTTTTTTTTTTAAGATTTTTATTTATTTATTTATTTGACAGAGAGAGACACAGCAAGAGAGGGAACACAAGCAGGGGGAGTGGGAGAGGGAGACGCAGGCTTCCCGCGAAGCAGGGAGCCCGATGCAGGGCTCGATCCCAGGACCCTGGGATCATGACCTGAGCTGAAGGCAGACGCTTAACGACTGAGCCACCCAGGCACCCCAGCACTTTGTATTTTTTATAAACAGTGGTGCAAGGGGCACCTGGGTGACTCAGCTGGTCAAATATCTGACTCTTGGTTTCAGCTTAGATGCTTAGATCATAATCTCAGTGGTGGTGGGATCAAGCCCGGCTCAGGAATCCATGCTCAGGAGGGAGTCAACTTGAAGATTCTCTCCCTCTGCCCCTCCCCTCACTCTCTCTCTCTCCCTGTCTCTCTCTCCAATAAGTAAATAAATCTTAAAAAAAAAAAAAAACAGTGGTGCATCTGACAGTTAAGTTTTGATGAAATATAGTAAGTTCTTTTCTGCTTGAAATACCTAGGATAGTGACTATTTCCTGTACCTTGATTAACATAATGCGCACATTTATCTAATCTGCTGAGATGAATTTTCTCATATTCTATCTCTAGCATTCTCCTGATCTATCAGTAAATTAACTAGGATAGATAAGTTGCTTTTTTTGAAACAAGTTTAATTCCTAAGAGCTTCTTAATTGTTAATATAATTGTTTAAAATTATTTTAATTACCAGGTTTATAATCTTTTCAGGATAGTGAGCAAATTCAGATTATCTTTTTTTTTTTTTAAAGATTTTATTTATTTATTTGACAGAGAGAGACACAGCGAGAGAGGGAACACAGCAGGGGGAGTTGGAGAGGGAGAAGCAGGCTTCCCGTGGAGCAGGGAGCCTGATGCGGGGCTTGATCCCAGGACCCTGGGATCATGACCTGAGCGGAAGCAGATGCTTAATGACTGAGCCACCCAGGCGCCCCCAGATTATCTCTTTTATGGAATAGCTTTATCTATTTATTTTTTTCCATCAGGACTATTTGCCCATATGTAGTTTTCTTATTTTCCTCCAGGCTGACCAATAGTGGCTCAGTGATCTAAAATGCAGCTTCTTTGAATATTAGGAAAACTTATCCTTTATCAATAAGGAAGCAGATTCATTTCAAATATCAAAGTATGGCACATGAAGGAATATCTCTGATAAAATGGTCCCCCCATAGAAACACAGACTGGGAGGGAAAGGAGCCAGAAATGCATAAGATTTGCACACGAAAGCAGAACAATGGATGGGAAACTAACTCAAAACAGGCTTTCTCTTCAGAGAGGCAGCCAGATGGGCAAGGCGCAATGTCTCAAGGCAAAATGGAAGTAACTGCATCACCCTTTCCAATGAGATCTATCTTTCAGTGTATTAACTCTGTCTTCGGCTGGGACCAATCTACTGTTCAATCTGTCCACTGAGTTTTTAATGTCAGTGACTGTACCTTTCATTTCTGAAAGTTCTATTTGGTTGTGTTTGTTTCTTTTTTTCCAGTCTTCTTGGATTTTTCCATGGTTTCTGCTTTTTTCTCATGGTTTTGATTCTCGTTATGTCCTTAATTATTTAAGCACACTTCTTTTATCTTTACTGTTCAGTAGTTCTCCTATCTGAAGTTCTTATTACTGCTGCTTATTGTATATGCTGACTCTCAGTGATGACATATTGTAGTCTTAGGTGCTTTGTAATTTGGTATTGTGATTTGTTCAGGATGCTTCAGGATGCTATTGGTGGAAATCTTGTATAGTCTGGATTGAGGGTGTTCCTCCAGAGAGATTTTATATTTACTTTGCCAAATGCTCAGTGTTTTCACATGCTCAGGCCATGTTTATGTTCATTTATTGAATCAGAGTTTCTAGAACCTGACAACTAGGAATATTTTAATCCCAACTGTGGGTGAGGACAGGGATACAGTTACAAATTTTCATTAAAGACTCTATCTAAAATCTAAATGAAAACATACAAATGCCCCTCAGACACTATTCTGCACCAGTGAGTAGACAGTTTGTACTTCATTTTCTGCCCATTGGGAATTCCCTTACATGCTTTCTCATCCAGCTACATGTTTAAAAATGATATTGTTTTATATTTTATCTAGCACGTGTATTTTATATCAGGAAGCTTTCTGGATAATCTAGTTTGTCATATTGCCAGAAATATAAGTAGCAAATGGTAGCATCATGCCATAAAGATTAGTGGGATATGTTAAAACTAAGCATCTCAAACCTGAAGAAAAACCATTATTTTTCAGAGATTGATAAAGTCATGCAACATTAAATATAGAATTTTACAAAGTGTCATGAAATGTGGTAATAAATATTTAGAAGCTTCTTTTGAGGTTTCTCATTTTAAAGCAAAGGTAAAAGGCACAGCCACATCCATTGGGGAAATACTTATTTCTGTCACAGTTAAAATGGCTGAAACATAACAAAACAAAACAAAAAGCATGTGGTGAAACCTAAAACGTATATCTTTGTCAGCAAATATTGTTGAATGATATATGCGAAGCATTATAGAAGAGTGAAGAAACAAATGTTGGAACAAATTATGTAGTGTTGAAGGTTTGCTATATATTTGGATGAAACGCTGATGCTTCTAACACATTTCAGCTATGGTATTTTCTGGATTCTGTTTCCAATAATAAAACACATGAAGGGCTTTTTGTGTGTGTGTGAGCTACTAAAAAAGGGACCAAATAACAATTTCCCTGAGTAATAAATAGCTTCTTTTAGAAAAATTATGATGTTTAGAATATTTCAGGCAACTATTTGAATTGGAATTTTTTAAATTCCCAAAAAAAGGTATAAAGTACTGCACATGAAATGCATTCCCTCTATTATTCACAGACAAGTTATTACAGCAAAGATGGTGAAGCTATACAAAATCAAAGTGCTACAGGATAGGGGACCTGGGTTGCTCAGTTGGTTAAGCATCCAACTCTTGATTTCGGCTCAGGTCATGATCTCAGTGTTGTGAGATCAAAACCCCGTGTGGGGCTCCATGCTAGACATGGAGCCTACTTGAGATTCTCTCTCTCTCCCTCCACCTCTGCCCCTCACCACCTCACTCCCACCTGCTAATGCACATGTGCGCTCACTCTCTCCCCTCTCCCCAAAAATACAGTGCCACAGAATATCAAGGTGAGGTTAGCTTTATAAAAATGACATTTAAAAATGTAAGGGCTTCTGCACACCTTTGTGGAAGGTAACTTTCTTAGATCAGATTCCCTGGGGAAAAGATTCTGAGAAGAATCACATACAGAAATTTTACTGGAGAGTGCCCTCAAGATTAACTATGGGGAAGTGCAGAAGACAAGATTGAGCAGAGGGAGAAATGAAATTTAATTCGTCCTCAACCAATCCCATGGGGAGTTCTGGGGTTGGGCTGGTGCTTCAGTTTTGTTCCACCTTGCAGCAGGCTGTCTGAGTCTTTATATCCAGCACTGGCCGGTCTTTAGATGAGAGCTGCCCCATGGGAGGGGGTGAGACATCTTTCCACTGAGTGCAATGCCTAGAGAATGACCTCTCAGCCACCAACATAGTGGAAACATAGCAGTGCACCACAGCATCCAATAATGCAATCACACAGAGAATTGCAGCTGAGACTGGCAAAATCCTACAAGAGTTGGCTGACGTAAAGATGAGTTCTTTTCTGCAGCAACAACAACAACAAAAAAATCAAGTGATTCAAATGTGCTGACTTTTGCAGTTAGTGGGCATGAGAATTCCACGTACCACAAAATATTCAATCTAACAATAAGTGAGAAAATAAACTACTACTTGAAAGATATTTATGCTATGGAAAGAGCTTTATGAGAGCAAAAGTTTGGAAGTGTTTCTATTATTACATACTATTGTTGCCAAAACTTACATAGCCCATAAAAACTCTAATACATGCACACTTAAGAAACTTGGAAAACTATTTTAACTTGTTAAAACTTTTTAATAGTTTCAGTGCATGTTAAACCTACATGTTAATTTTTTAAATTATAAACCTTCAATAGGTAAAAATTTCCTAGTTTTTTTAACAAAAATATTTTATTAGTTTTGAAAGATGAGTATTACAGTTTGGAAAGCATACACAAAGATATACTCTTTGTATTTGGGTTACATATTGTTGGAAGAACTTTTCAACTATGACATCGTTAAAATCAAGTATCTAAATAAAGGGAAAACAGGTTTTTAAATTTCTGCATCACAAGTTTTGAATTAGAGTAAAGCATCTGATCATACAAAGATGTAAGGCTTAGAATTATGGTCTTAACCCAGAACCAGGATAATTCATTGGCTCAAGGCTTCTGGGCTCCCACAATGCCCAAGTTAAAAAATGTTCATTCTCTTCTTTCTAGCAGCCAGCTCCTAGACTGTTACCCTCACTACCACTTTGCACAATGGCCTCCAACTCTTTATCTTCATGTATCACCATTAGTAGAAACATTTTTGTGCATGGACCTCCATTTACTTATAAATTATATGTATGTGCTACTCTTCTGACAAATTATCTATATTATGTAACACATACAAAAATAGAAATTAAAAAAGATCATTTTTGCCCAAAATGCATAAATTATGAGGAAATATCAGGTGACCTCAAATGAAGAGACACTCTGCAATGTAAGTGACATCTACTTTTCAAAAATGTCAAGTTTATTAAAGACAAAGATTTAGAAATTTTTCCAAGCGGGAGTAACAACTAAATGCAATACATGATCCTGGATTGGGTCTTGTACACATAAAGGCAATTCTGGAGGAAACAGGCAAACTTTGAGTGGGATTTATGGATTAGATGGTAATGTTAGATAAATGTCAATTTCATAATTTTGATTTTTGCATGGTAAAGACACTCTAAATATTAAGGAATTCCAAGGCATCATGTATGCAACATATTTTCAAGCAGTACAGGAAAAAACAAAATCCACAGCAATATGTATGTGTATATATCTGCGTGTTTGTGAGTGTGTGTGTGTGTGTGTGTGTGTGAGAGAGAGAGAGAGAGGGTGTCTGTGGAGAGAGACAGAGAGAGTAAGAGAATGCAAAAATGCTAACAATTAGAAAATCTCAATAAAAGCCATACAGAAGTCTATGGATCTTTCTACTACTTTTGCAACTTTTCTGTAAATTTAAAATTGTTTCAAAACAAGAGAAATTAAAAATTTAATATAAACAAAAGAAACAATCCTTTAAAATGATGAGACAAAAATAGAAACTAGTTTTAAAGTATTCCATCTACTAATAGTATAAAATGAAGTACTTATTTTATTAAAATAATAATAACTTTTTAACATGAGAATATTTAAAATTCTGGGTACTTGTCCTGTCCTCTTCTTTATGAAACTGCTCCAGAAGAAAACCTTCAGTGATCTTTTTATTAGCAAAAAAAATAAAATTTCCAGATTATAAAATCAATCCCTCTTAAAAGATTCGATTTAGTGATTTAAAAGTAACTTTTTACTGGTTAATATTTAATGTTTGAGAATTAATGAATCATAAGTAATTTAACAAATACATTTAATATCTATTCATACCTTATTCAAAAGGTTTAACTTATTTCATTTAAGATAATGTTACAAAATAAAATAGAAATTATGTCCTAGAAGACACTCAAAATCTTGACCACGTTCTAACCACTTTCCACATTCCTGGTTCTCTCTCTTCCCTGTTAGTATCAAATTGGGGTGACATCCTCAGAGTATCCAAGATTTGAAACATTACATAGGAGGAAGTGATAATAGTTTTAGCTGCAAAAAATTGTTCTTCCTTAGACCTTCTCTTCATTCTGATCCTCATCCTCATTCTAATTCCCAAAGAACAATAAAATGATTATTTAGCTGCCGGTGTCACATAATAATCCCCTGCTGCCTCCTTCATTGAGCCCACTGGCTGACTCACAAAGGGGAGCCTTCCATCCAGAAATAATAGAGGGGTGAGGGGATGGTGCACTGACTAACAAAAAGTATATGAAAAATGAATATATAATCACTTTAATTATACAAACACCCAAAATGCATGTAAAGAAAGATGATGTTTTCATTCGAGTATTTATATTTCACCAGCATGTAATACAAGTAGCAGTCAGGGGTGTGTAATTTTGAAATAAGTTTCTTGAATAACATGGTAGCATGTCTCCCCACAGCACAGCCCTCAAACCACAGAGAGTTATTTAATACAGGTACTTACAAACAGCCCAGCTCCCCCAAAAGTCTGTCACAAATCTACTGCGTACACGATGCTGCTGAGTACTGTGTTCTATGTACGGAATTAACTGCAAGGGAAAGTCAGTCTGCCCATGTATGAGTAATGAACCATCACCATCATCCGGGAATACTCAACCATGGACATATAAGATCAAAGTTCCTTTGGGAATTCTCCTACAGATGTGGACAAACTAAAAATCTTGAACACAAAAAAGCCACTTTTGCTGCAAATAGAAAAGCCTCATTATTATGAACAAGCAGTATGAAATGGCTGAGTTAAGACTGTTACACTTTTCATATCTTCAATTTGCATAATTTTCCATATGCAAAATGGTAGCAAGAAAGTCAAAGATTTTGTCAATGGTTACGCTTCCCCTGACAAAAGAACGTGGTGATATAAAAAGACAAAGAAGTGGGACGCCTGGGTGGCTCAGTTGGTAAAGCGACTGCCTTCGGCTCAGGTCATGATCCTGGAGTCCCTGGATCGAGTCCCGCATCGGGCTCCCTGCTCGGCAGGGGGTCTGCTGCTCCCTCTGACCCTCCCCCCTCTCATGTGCTCTCTCTCTCTCATTCTCTCTGTCTCAAATAAATAAATAAAATCTTTAAAAAAAAAAAAAAGACATCACATACAAAATTAGAAGACACCAGCCATGTGGATATAGCAAAACACAGAAAATTTGAATTTCTTTAAATATTTATTTATTAGAGAGAGAGGGAATGGGTATGCGAATGGGGGGAGGGCCAGAGGGAAAGGGGGAGAGAGAATCTCAAGCAGACTCCCTGCTGAGCGTGGAAACCGACGTGGGACTCGATCCCAGGACCCTGAGATCATGACCTGAGCCGAAACCAAGAGTTGGAGGTTTAACTGGGACTGAGTCACTCAGGTGCCCCGAAAATTTGAACTTTTTATTCCAACAGCAAAAGGGTGGGAAAAGGTACCAAACCCTCAGACTGTTCCTTATGCTTACTGATGCTCTTGAGCCAAAGACCAGTGGAAACACCTGTAGTTGAAAAAGCTGGGTTTCTTAACCTGTTGCAGTAATGGAGAACCATAGGTCATCTCACTGAATGGTATTATTAGAAAGGCTTTATTATAGGATTTGGGGATCTTCATAATTCTTATCTGGAAGCTAAGAAGAATGGAATGAGACTAAGGCTGTTGTTGGGAAAGCAGCAGCAACCATTCCCATCCACCAGGATATGGGAGATGTTTGGTCGTTTTCATGGTTTGGATGATGTTCATGTTTTCCTTTGTGGTCAAATATGGTTACTAAGTGGTCTTGTTTTTGTCTTGATTCGCCATGGTCACACAGTGGTCTTGTCGAGGGTTGTTGGTGTTCCCCAGAACGCCAGGGCCTCGCTCTGCATTCCAGGGCTGTTCCTGGCTATCCAGATCTGCTTCTCTCTTTTTCACGCTGATAAAATGTGTAAATGCTCCAGGAAAACTTCTGGGAATACTCAGTGCTCCAGTTTGGGATGATATATATAAAAATATATCCTAGTATTCACAAGAGATGTACTAGGCAAATGTGGAATAAGAAATTGTGAAATAGGAAATAGTTCAAGAGGCCAATGGATTCATCTTCTTGCCTCCAGGATGGATCTCTCTATCTTACTTCAAAAGCTCCTCATTTAAAAATTACACAGTTTCTATTTGGCAGGTCTATTACTATACAAAGTAATCCCAAATTCTCCCTCATTAAATTGTAAGATGATTTGTTCTTTCCTTCTCTGTGAAGATAGAAGACAAGCAGCCAATATCCTCTTCACTCTAAAAATAAACCTTTGCCTTTCCTTCTCTGGCAAAAGTAGCCTCTATTCCCAAGGGAGCCATTATAACTATCTCAAATTGGTCTGCGACTCCTCTGCTGCCCCCCAGCTCAGTCTACACCCCGATCATGTCTTAACTGGAACACTACAGTAGCTTCCTAAAGCGTCTCTCTCCTTCATTCTGGCACTGCTCCCCACCTCTTTCCACATTGCTGCCAGAGTCGCCTCTGAGTTCATTTCACTAATGTACATTTAGCCTGCCCATTTTTTTAAAGGCAAAATCCAAACTCCTTAATATCACCCAGAAGACCCTGCCATACTGGCCTGCATCCACATCACAATCACATTCTGCCACACTGATTCTTCTCTGTACTCCAGCCACACTAAATATCTTTCAGTCCTGAATCCATGGTCTTCCAACCCCAAGGCCTTAACACGTGCTCTTCCTGAAATGCTCTTTTTTACCCCTGCTTTACCCAACTAACTTCTATTTATCTTCCAGATCTCATTTTAAACACCCTAATAACCACCCCTGGATGAGACCAGATCCCCCTATTAGCTGCATTCTTCGCATCCTGCACTTCATCTAGCATGTATCACAATCATAATTCACTAACCAGACATGAGTTGCTTATTTGGCTCCATAAGGGCAGAGACAATCCCTGTCTTATTCACTACCATTTCCTCAGGGCCTGTTGGCATACTGCCTTTATTAGATAGGCATTCAATAAATACTTGTTAAGCAAATTTAACAAAACACAATAACTTATGGGCTGGGTCCTCTTTAATTTCTATACATTATTTTTAAAACTAGAAAAAGAACTCAAAAGTGATCTAACATTCTGAATACAGCAATGGAATTGCATCCAGGACCCCATATGTCCAATTCACATTAGAAATAATACAGCCCCTTCATGCTACTGGATGATTGGCATATTGGCCAGCTCACTCAACCAATGATTTAAGATAATAGTTTATCCTTTTACTGACCCTAAGTCAAGTTACTATGCCCAAGTTCTTAGTTTTGGTAAAGCCATTACCTAGTTACTCACTAATCTCTCTTTTAGGACTCTCTACTTTCTTTTAACTATATTAATAATTAAAGTATTACTATCATTATTGATTATTACATTAGGTTCTCTTCACATGCAATCAGTTTAGTTAATTATAATTATTAGGAATTATTATCCCTATAGAGGAGAAACTGAGGCCACATAGGTAGATGAAGCTAGGATTCAAATCCTGATATGTTTCATTAAAATATGCCTCTACAAACCAGGAGTCTTCTTCAGTAGTGATGGGAGATCCTGGTGCTCACCTGAGTCTGGCAGGCCTCCTTCCCGAGGCCATCCATAACCAAGCAGGTAAGTGTTGATCTAATTGAGTGTGTACAGATTCCCTTGCTTTAACAATTGCCCTTTCCTGACTGCCCACGGACTGCTACCTGGAAGAACTTGCGGCCATGTTCTCATCACCAGGCCTGATCACCTTATCCTGCCAACGACTGAGCTGGGTCTATGATTGTTGTGACTTTTGGACATTGCACCTGGAACTTCCTGGCTCTCGTAGCCTGCATCAGCCATTAGAGCAGCTTAGGTCCCATCTTACTAGACACTAGCCTACATCTGGCTTTCCACTCTTCCCATAGACCCCAACATTACAAAGGTTCAGCAGGCCGCACAGCAAATGCACTTGCAAAGAGAATTGTGTGTGTGTGTGTGTGTTTATGTGTAGGTGTGTGTGTTTGAGTGGGGGAAGGTAGAAGCTGATTGAAATTCTCATTGAGAAAGTAAAACACACACGTGATACAATATATAAACAACAGTGTAGTCCAGTGTCAAAATACAGGATTCAGAGAAGACATATGCAGTCAGGATGGAAATAGATAGTAATGAGAGAGATTCTCTAGGAGAATTGAGAAAGAAAGTGCGACTTCAGTCAGATAAGGAACTAGATTATAAAGGACCTTGAGTGCCCTAAGCATGTGTTTCCTAAGCTTAGAGTACTTGTGTAAACTTACCACATCTATAAACTACCTGTACTGCTTTTCTTTAAGTTTATTTATTTATTTTTAAGTAATCTCTGCCCCCCAACATGGGGCTCGAACTCACAACCCCAAATCAAGAGTCGCATGCTCTTCTGACTGAGCCAGTCAGGTGCCCCTGTATTGCTTTTGATATTTTTCTTTAAACTGATTCACTTTTTCTATTGAAATAAATTTATTTCAAAAAGAACTTTATACCATTACTTTTATATCACTATAAATGCTAGTTGTATTTTTCAAAATACACAGTGGACTCAAAGTATGATGACTCAGATTGTAGAAGTATGCCCTGAAGTACTACTTAAAACCATCTCACATACCAACAATGGTATGCTAGACATGCTTGGGGAAACACCAACTCAAATACTTGTAGTTGATCAACAAATGTATGACTCTCCCAGGCAACAATGTTACACATTCTCCTTTCCCCTCCTCCCCAACAACACCTCCTCCATCCTCCTTTTCACCCAACCTTCTTAAAATAACGGTATGTACCCATTCTCTCCAGTATCTCTTCCTTCACATTCTCTTAAACCCACTCCAATCAGGTTTTCACCCCTACCACTCCATACTTGGCTTCTAAAACACCACTCTTTGTCGGTCTCTTCCTGTCTTACTGGACACTGCCCAGCTTTCTTTGCTGATTTCCCCTTTCTCCTCAATGTCTTAATGTCAGTGAGTCCTCAGGTTCAGTCTTGCAAACTCTTTCCTTCTCCCTTGGTGATCTCATTTCAGCCACATGACTTTAAATATATTAAATACAGTCCATATACTGATGACTTCCAGATTTCATCTTCAGTTCAGCTTTCTCTCCTGAACTCCCAGTGGGTACAGTGCCTACCTGACATCTATACTTAGCTTTGTGGTAAATCTCTCACATTTAACACATTTAATGATCAATTTCCAACTCCCAGTCTTTGCCTCCAAACCTGCTCTACTCCCAAGTCTTTCCATCTCAGTTGATGGCAACTCCATCCAGAATCCATCATTTCCTACCCAAATCCCTGCTCCCATCCTGGTCTAATCCCTCCTCACCTCTCTCCTCAGAACTGCAATTCACTTCTGCCCTGCTTCCTCCTACAGTATAACTGCAATACAAAAGCCTTGTAAATGGGAGTATAGCTCAGTGGTAGAGCATTTGACTGCAAAAGCCTTGTAAAATACATTAGATCATATCACTTGTCTGTTCAAAATCCTCAGCTGTTTGCCATCTCCCTCGCGGAAAAAAACAAAATCTTCACAATGGCCTACAGGGCCTCAGATAACCTGCCTCCCTACTTCTCTGACCTCCTTTCCTCTGTGTTCTTTCTTGCTTACACTGCTCTACTGCATGTATTTCACACACTGTCATGTATTTCACACACTGAACCCTCAAAGGCTATGATCATGTCCATTGTGAAGATGAAAAAAAACTGGAACCCAGAGAAGTTCCTTGGCCAAGGTCCACATCAAGTGCTAGAGTCAGAATTTAGTCTATTTCGCTCCAAGACATGCCTCTCAAGTATACCATGCAGTTTCACATAAACCTTTCTTCTTCTAAAATAAGCCCAACTATACTGGAATTTTATTTATGACAAAGGTGAAATTTCATGTCAGTAGCTAAGTGCTATTGGGACAACTGAATATCTATCTGGAAATTATACCAAATTTAATTCCAGGTAGAAAGAAATTTTACTATTAAAATGAATCCCAAAACTTTCCAGAACAAATCACAAATAAAATTATTCATAATATTAGAGGGGAAAAGGAGAAGAAACTCAGAACCACAAAACCCAGAATTGTAAATAGAAGGACTGGTAAATCTAGAACATAAATTTTAAAAACTGCTACATGACAAAACACCATAAACAAAGTCAAAGCCAAATAAATAATGGAAAAAAATATTTGAAATGCATATGTCAAAGAGCTAATTTCCTGAATTTACTAAGAGCTGGTACAAATTTTTAAAAGGAAAAAAAAGATAATCTAATTTAAAACAATTGTTTTGTTTTGTTTTGTTTTAATTTTATTATGTTATGTTAGTCACCATACAATACATCATTGGTTTTTGATGTGGTGATCCACGATCCATTGTTTTCGTATAACACCCAGTGCTCCATGCAGTACGTGCCCTCCTTAATACCCATCACCGGGCTAACCAATCCCCCCTCCCCCCTCCCCTCTAAAACCCTGTTTGTTTCTCAGAGTCCATAGTCTCTCATGGTTCATCTCTCCCTCCAATTCCCCCCCACACTTTTCCCTTCCTTCTCCTAATGTGCTCCATGCTATTCCTCATGTTCCACAAATAAGTGAAACCATATAATTGACTTTCTCTGCTTGACTTACTTCACTTAGCATAATTGTTTTAAAAGTACATGAAAATATGCCCAACCTCACTTGAAATGAAAGAAATGCAATTTATTTTATTTTATTTTTTTTTTTTAAAGATTTTATTTATTTGACAGAGAGAGACTCAGTGAGAGAGGGAACACAAGCAGGGGGAGTGTGAGAGGGAGAAGCAGGCTTCCCGCTGAGCAGGGAGCCCAATGCGGGGCTCGATCCCATGATCTGGGATCATGACCTGAGCCGAAGGCAGATGCTTACACGACTGAGCCACCCAGGCGCCCCAAGAAATGCAATTTAAATCAGCAAGGAGATACCGTTTTTTCACGCAGCAGGACACAAAAGGATTCTGATTCTTTTGGCTGTTATCTGGCCTCAAAAAAAAAAAAAAAAGTCATTAGCTGCTACTCATTAGTTCCTACCCTTCCTCAAAAACATGTTTGAGAGTTAAATCCACTTTGGCTCTAGTCCTTGCTTCGAAATATCAACATCCAAAATGTAAACCATCACCTCAACAACTTTTCAGGGTACCATCCCTTAATACTTCTACTGCCTTGCCCATGACCTGGTCTCACACCCTTTGTCCACTTCCCTTCTACAAAACCTTCTACTACACCTGTGGAACTCCTGATCTATAATCAACAAACTACCTGTAACCTCATCCTGGCCCAGAACCCCTCCTCTACCACCTTGAATTAATTGAAATTGGGCTTCCCCAAGGGCACTGCTTGCCCTGTAGCCCTCTCCGGCGATAGCAGATCTCTGACACTCCAGACCATTGTTCCTCCCCACGTTTCTTTCTGTTTTTCCTCTTTTAGGTCATTCCCCCTCATTCACCTGTGATGGGGCATATGACTCACTTCCACGCTCTACCATAAATAAATGCTGGGGGACCTCACTGTCCACATAGGCAATCAAACTAATAACTGACCTCAGATGTCCCTAACTTCTTCATCTCCAAGATCCTTATTTTACCCTAGCCACCCACTCCCATGGTGATACCTTGAACTTCTTCATTTCCTTCAACTGCTTCATTTCAAAAATCTCTATTTCAAACAACCCAGGCTCTTTTAACAGCCTCTCCTTCCAATTTGCGTTATTAACTTCATCAGAACTTCAAGTTTAGGGGCGCCTGGGTGGCTCAGTTGGTTAAGCATCTACCTTCGGCTCAGGTCATGATCCCAGGGTCCTGGGATCGAGTCCTGCATTGGGACTCCCTTCTCAGCAGGGAGCCTGCTTCTCCCTCTGCCTGCTTCTCCCCCTGCTCATGCTTTCTCTCTCTCTCTCTCAAATAAAATCTTAAAAAAAGGAACTTCAAGTTTATAAATATCTCTATTTTCTCTCTATCTGTTCTAACAACCTGCCTTTTTTTTTTTTTAACTTCCTTACTTATCCATCTTAGAGTCCGTGAATCAGCATTTCATTGGGTCCCATTTTACAATCACAAACAATGATCTTCCTGACTCACTTCCGATCTCAGCCCATTTGCTGCTATGTCAGAAGAGCCTTTCCAGATTGTCCTGGCTAGGTGCGTTCACCCTATGACTGCTCTCACAGAAATGTGTTCCACTTTTTCAACACAGTTTTCAGAATTGTAATTTTACATTTATCTTACATCATCTGATAAAGATCTGTCTTCCCCATTAGACCATAAGGTCCATGAAAGTGAAATTGGGTAGGAGAGAGACCTTTTTTTTTTAAGATTTTATTTATTTATTTGTCAGAGGGAACACAAGCAGGGGGAGCAGCAAAGAGAGAGGGAGAAGCAGGCTTCCCGCCGAGCAGGGAGCCCAATGCGGGGCTCAATCCAGGACACTCGGATCATGACCTGAGCCGAAGACAGACGCTTAACCAACTGAGCCACCCAGGAGCTCAGAGAGACTTTCACTTTTCATTTTATTCCATTTTGTACTGTTTGAATGTTGTAGCCATCTATTAAAAGATTTTTTTAAGGTAAAATCATGACTCTCATACAAACTAAAGTGAGTAAATATCAGAAATCTGATTTAACTCATTAATTACAAGGGAACCAGTAAGATGTTATAATTAGTTCAAAGGAGAATTCAAAGAACCACAGGCATGTGGGCAAAAAGAATTACTAAAATGATTTATAAATAGCTGCAAAATAGACCTATCCTCAGGGTAGAAATCAATTGAATTCCACTGCACACAATTCATTTGCATGTCTATAAACAAGAATTATTTCATTATTATCAATTTTCTACAACATACAAAGTTGTAAAATAGCTCCAAAACAATGAAAGGCTGAGATAAGCTGGAATGGTACACCAAGTAGGACACTTAATATTTTTTACCTATTTCAAAGTTTTTCATAATTTTTCTTGCCACATCAATGTATGAATATTATACATTAATATATATATGAATTACTACTGAGTTTTTAATAATGTTAATAAATATTATCTATATGAAGAATTATGCCCCAGTTTTCTGTTTTTGTATATGAAAAAAGCATATAAGTTTTACTTTAAATGTTTTAATTGAGATATAATTGACAAATAACATTATATTAGTTTCAGGTGCACAACATAACAATTTGACATTTGTTTATATTGCAAAATGATCACCTCAATATGTCTCCTTAACATCCATCACCACAAGTAGTTGCAATTATTTTCTTATGATAAGAACTTTTAAAATCTATTCTCTTACAACTTGCAAATATACAATAGAGTACGTTAACTATAGTCACCATGCTGTATGTTACACCTCCAGGACTTACTTGTTTTATAACTGGAAGTTTGTACCTTTTGACCACCTTCACTCATTTTGCCCACCCCCTACCTCCCACCTCTGGAAACCACCAATCTGTTCTCTGTATCTATGAGTTCTTTTTTTTTTAAATTTTTTTAAAAGATTTTATTCATTTATTTGAGAGAAAAAGCACAAGCAGGGAGAGCAGCAGAGGGAGAGGGAGAAGCAGGCTCCCTGCTGAGCAGGCAGCCTACCACAGGGCTCAATCCCAGGACTCTAGGATCACGACCTGAGCCGAAGGCAGACTCTTAACCGACTAAGCCACCCAGGCACCCCCAGTTCTGTTTTTTTGGATTCTGCTTATAAGGAAAAGATTATATGGTATTTATCTTTGTCTGACTTATTCCACTTAGCATAATGCCCTCAAGGTCCACACATGTTGTTGCAAATGACAGGATTTCCTTCTTTCTTATGGCTGAATAATATTCCATCATACACACACACACACACACACACACACCACAACTTCTCTAACCACTTATCCATCAATGGACACTTAGGTTATTTCCATGTCTTAGCTACTATAAATAATGCTGCAATAAACGTGGAAGCTCATATGTCTTTTCAAGTTGGTGTTTTCATTTCCTTTGGATATATATATACCCAGAAGAGGAATTACTGGATCATATGGTAGTTCTATTTTTAAATTTTTGAGGATTCTCCATACTGTTTTCCATAGTGGCTGCACCAATTTACATTCCTACTAACAGTGCACAAGGGTTCCCTTTTCTCCACATCCTCACCAGCATTTGTTATCACTTGTCTTTTTGATGATGGCCATTCTTTTTTTTTTTTTAAGCTTTTATTTATTTATTCATGAGAGACAGAGAGAGAGAGGCAGAGGGAGAAGCAGGCTCCCTGCGGAGCAGGGAGCCCCATGTGGGACTCGATCCCAGGACCCTGGGATCATGACCTGAGCCGAAGGCAGACGCTTAACCATCTGAGCCACCCAGGCGCCCTGATGATGGCCATTCTAACAGACATGTGGTGATATCTCATTGTGTTTTGTTGTTTTGTTTTTTATTTAAGTATAGTTGACATACAATGTTATATTAGTTTCAGGTATATAACATAGTGATTCAACAATTCCATACATTGTACTATGGTCAGCATAATAAGTATAGTTACCCTCTGTCACCACACAACATTATTACTATAATATTGACTATATTCCCTATGCTGTACTTTTCATCCCTGCAACTTATTTATCTTGTAACTGGAAGTTTGTACCTCTTAATACCCTTCACCTATTTCAACTATTTCCCTACCCACCTCCCCTCTGGCAGCTACCAGTTTGTTCTCTGTGTGTATGAATCTTCTTCTGGTTTGTTTGATTGTTTGGTTTGTCAGATTCTACATATGAGTCAATCATGTGGTTTTTGTCTTTCTCCAACTGACTATTTCACTTAGCATAATACTTTCTAGACACTTCCATATTATTGCAAATGGCAAGATGGCATTCATTTTTATAGCTGAGTATAACATCCCACTATATAGATATAGATATATAGATACAGATACCATAACTTCTTTATCTACTCATCTATCCATGGACACTTAGGTTGCTTTCATAATTTGGCTCTTGTAAATAATGTTGCAATTACCATAGGGGTGCGTGTATCTTTTCAAACTGGTGTTTTCATTTTCTTTGGGTAAATACCCAGTAGTAGAATTACTGGATCATATGATATTTCTATTTTTAATTTTTTGAGGAAACTCTATACTGTTTTCCCAGTGGCTGCACCAATTTACAGTCCTACCAACAGTGCACAAGAGTCCCCTTATCTCCATATCCTGGCCAAACTTATTTCTTGTCTTTGTGATAGTAGTGCCATTCTGCCAGGTACAAGACAGTATGTCATTGTGGGTTTGATTTGCATCTTCCCAATGATTAGTGATGTTGAGCACCTTTTCATGTGTCTGTGGGCCATCTGTATGTCTTCTTTGGAAAAACATCTATTCAGGAGCGCCTGAGCTGTTCAGTCAGTTAAGTGTCCAACTCTTGATCTTAGTTCAGGTCTTGATCTCATGGTTGTGAGTTCAAGCCCCATGTTGGACTCCACAATGGGCATGGAGCCTACTTAAAACAAAACAAAACAAAAACAGAAAAATATCTATTCAGGTCCTCTGCCCATTTTTAAATTGGATTATTTGGGTTTTTGGTGTTCAGTTGTATATGTTCTTTATATATTTTGTATTAGTCTCTTATTTGATATATCATTTGAAATATCTTCTCCCATTCAGTAGGTTGCTTTTTCATTTTGTTGGTGGTTTCCTTCACTGTGTAAAAAAGCTTTTTTATTTTGACGTAGTCCCTCTTGTTTATTTTTGTTTTAGTTGCTTATGCTCTTGGTGTCAAATCCAAAAAACCATCACCAAGACCAATGTCAAGGAGTCTCACTGCCTATGTTTTCTTCCAGGAGTTTCATGATTTCAGGTCTTACATTCAAGTCTTGTTGTTTTTTTAACAAACTTTTATAATACAGACTTGGCTGCACAATATCTAAAAAGAAAGCAATGTGGGGGAAACAGACTACCACCCAGCATGTGTATGAGAATCTGGGGGAAAGAAGAAAGTCGGCTGAGGTGTAACAACATCAAGGAGCAGGCTGACGGGAGCCAGATCCAGAGGGCTAGAAGCCATGAGCCTTTGTGGAGTCCCTGCAGCTGGAGGAGGGCTGTCCCCAGCTTCCTCTTTCCCCCACAGAGGGCACTGGCTTCAAGTTGGGAGGGGGCTGAGGACTGAGGAGGGCTGGAGAAGGATAGGTGGTAGGGCCTCCTTTGCCCCTCCTCTGTTGAGGGAAAGGAGACCATAATGTACTTCTGGACAATGCCAGGGACCAAAGGAAGGTGGGGGTGCTCTTGTGGCAGTGGAGATCAGTGTGACAATGGGCTGCACACTGGGAACAATGATGGTGACAGGAGAGGTAGTGCTAGAACCTGAGCCAGAAGATGAAGTGCTGAGGGACTACTGATTGGGTGGATGAGCCACTGGAGGACAATGACATTATAATAAACTTGGTTAGAGGAGGGGAAGGGTGAGATGGGGCAGCAGTTCACACACATACCAGTGTCTGGATGGGCAGTGTGGTGGCATCAGGGACCTTCAGCAAACCAGAGGTCCTAGGGTAAAACTGAGGGGTCTGCAAAAGGTCAGTATGAACCAGTGCTGAGTGGTGGTCAGAGTGGTCCTGTTGACCTGCTGAGCCTGCAGAGCAGCCTGGGCCACAGCCTTGACCACATGGGAGGAGAAGAGGAGTCCAAGGGACCCAAATTCTGCCCCACAGGAACCCTGATTATCAGATGGTGGGTGCAGCATTGCTGGTACCGGGGCATAGTGTTTCAGGAGGAGGCTCTGCATGTGGTCAGCTCAGATGTGGTTGATGTTGCTCACCACAGGGCCATCCAGAACACTGCAGATCCACTTCTCTTCCTGCTGTATAGCCCTGGCAGAATCAGAGTCTTAATCATATCATGTCCCATCTCTGCCAAGCCTGAGATGGAGCCACAGTGAGCTGTCCACGAGTCTTCTCAGTCCACCTAGCTCTTGGTGACGGTCATGGTGATCTGTGACTGGATGTTGTTAGTGATTGTGCTGAAATGCTTACAGATCTGGGCCATGAGGCAGGTGGCAAACCACCCAGTGATTGTCCACATCTGACTGCAGGCCTGGCTGTCTGCCCAAGAGGCAGATCATCATACCTGGAATCAATTCATGTGTGGGTTTTTCTAGATACCGTGCAGGGCTATCCTTCAGTGCCTTCACCCTGCACATGAGATAGATGATTGGGGCCAGGTTGTTCTGCATCACATTCACATTCCCTTTTTCCCTCTTCTGTGGCAATTACAACTTTGATTTCAGTCCTCAGAAAAACTTCAGGTTTTGGAGACAAAATGTCTGCTCCTTTTCCAAATCCCACATTTTGAAAAGCATTTTTAAATCTCAGTCTCAAACTCTGCACTCCAGTACTGCTGTTGAGACATACAATTGTTTCCTAGTTCATATAATCTTGGGTTTTATACATACACATACACACACACACACATATATATGCATATATACAAATATATAAATACCTGATGCCAGATTTTTCATAAATACTCTAGCTATTATAAATATTGTCTCCTCAGAGAGTTGTTTTAGAAAATTAACGCAATGTATTAAAAACAATTAAAATCAAATAATTAAATCAATTAAAATCTCCTCTGAGTTGTTTTAGAAAATCAACGCAATGTATTAAAATCAATTAAAATCAACGCAATCAAGAAAATTTCATGGGCTCACAACAACTTTTATTTTGGAATTGAACAATTATTAAATTGTATCTAACTCTGGACTACAAATTAATTATACTCAGTATTTCCTAAGGCTTCATAATTTTTTTTCAACCTTTAAAGAAAAAAGCAAGCCGGTTGCAGAGGCACGGGGGTCATGAACTCTGACCTTGCAGACAAAAACAGTAACAATCCTCCTTCCTCAGAACCCCCTTCCTCAGAACCCCAGGGCGCCCCCAGCCGGTCCCCATGCCCCGCCCACCACGGTGTCTCCCCTCTGGCCCATAGCCTTGCAAGCCGCCCCCCTCACCCCGGCTCCCGCCACCAGCCACCAGCCACCAGCCACCAGCCAACGTACCTGGAAGCTCGGCCTCTCGCGCCCTGCCCTCCGTCCAGGGCCGCCCACCACAGATGCCATACCTGCTTCTAGGCCACTTTGGTGCCAAATTCCGAGTTTCTTTGATGATTTTGCTACAAATTTGGAAGGGCTGGTTCAGCAGAGTGTAGGTTGCGGCACAGCACACACAGATCACTTGCAGGAATCTCCCCAGGTAGGCCAGCCCCTCCCGGTGCATCCAGGCAACCTCCGCGCACCCTGCGGTAGCCCGGCCTCTGGGAGCGTTCAGGTTGCGACAGACCAGCAGACAGGACAGAAGATCCAGATTATCACCGCAGTGAGCACCTCTGGATCCCGCAAGCAGCAGTTCTTCCTCATCAGCTGGGACTGAGAAGGTGATCCTGGCTTCCCAAGAGACCTCCAATGCCAGGCAGCTCACTCTCACCACCTGGGTAACCTCATCCTTGGCAGGATCCAGATCATCAGGGACTCTGCTTCTGCGGAGGGTTTCCTGTGGAAGGCCCACATCCAGTGGCCTCAGGTGGTGTAGTACTATATGGTCTGGGGCCACAAAGCCCCTGGCTGTCACTATGGGGCGGTCAGTTCTGAAGGATGCAAAATGTATTCAAAAGGGACATTAGGAAAAATTTGACCTACAGCTGTCAGAGCAACTAAGACTGCATCATCAATAAACACCACCAGAACAGCTGTCAGTTTTGTTGAATGAAAAAATGCTCAGAGATGGGTATGGAAATGTAATCTACACGGTGTGAACAGAAGCCCTTTGGGGTGGGGAGAAGCCTTTTGATGTGCCATGGGAGAAACCAAGCAATTGTGCTGCTTCAACTAAGAAACAGATCTTCTTTTTTTTTTTTTTTTAAAGATTTTATTTATTTATTCATGAGAGACAGAGAGAGGCAGAGGGAGAAGCAGGCTCCCAAGGAGCAGGGAGCCCGATGCGGGACTCCATCCCAGGACCCCGGGATCATGACCTGAGCCGAAGGCAGACGCTTAACCATCTGAGCCACCCAGGCGCCCAAGAAACAGATCTTCTTGATTCAGGACACTTGTGAACATCCAGGAGCCTTTGATACATGGGGATGGTATGGTTCTCCTGACCATGTATTCTAAACCTGAGACAAGCCAAGTGTAGGAGCCTCCCCTGCCGACCTAAATGAATCCCTTAACAATGGTAATGCTTCGGAAGTACTGTGGGAGAACCAGTCTGCAAGTGAGATTCCTAGAGCATTTGATACCTTAGCAAAAGCACTTAATAACACAGACAGCTTCATGTCTCCAAGCTTCGCAGACAGGACAGACACTAGTGGAGGAGGCAGCATCCATGTCATCATTGGAGACCAGTCCCCACCCATCAATGAGGTCAAAGGCACCCTCCTTTTATTTATTTATTTATTTATTTATTTATTTATTTATTTATTTATTTATTTTATTTTATTTTATTTTATTTATTTGAGAGAGAGAGAGAGAGAGAGAGCACATGAGAGGGGGAGGGCCAGAGGGAGAAGCAGACTCCCCGCTGAGCAGGGAGCCTAATGCGGGACTCGATCCAGGGACTCCAGGATCATGACCTGAGCCGAAAGCAGTCGCTTAACCAACTGAGCCACCCAGGCACCCAAAGGCACCCTCCTTTTAGACACTTACATCACATCTAGGGTCACGATGCCCAACCCCATTCCAGAATACCTCAACATGAGCTACATCTGCAAGTCTACATCCCACTTGCCTCCCCACGCAAGAGCCCAGGTCAATCTCAGCAGTTCAGACACTTGGTCAGGAATGTAACACCGGCCTCATGCTGCCCTGCTAGAATGAGCCCTTCACCCTTGGCCTGACCCAGTGTGCCCAGTGGTGAGTCTCTCCAGTATCTTAGCAGCCACCATCAACCACCTACAGAACCTCAGCACCCAGGAAGATAAACTTGCTGGTTACTGGATAAAGCAAGTCATAGAGCACATCTGGAAGTGTCAAGACTTTCTGTTAACAGTACGGTGGAGCTGGATATAGACAGCTAGGAATATGCATATCTTAAAGCTATAGTTCTCTTTAGTCCTGATCATCCAGGTTTGACCAGCACAAACCAGACTGAAAAATTCCAAAAAAAAGCAGAGATGGACTTACAAGACTATGTTCAAAAACCCTACTCAGAAGACACCCACCTTCTGAGTGGCCCAGATTCTCATCTATCCGCTGGCACTGAGCTCCAACATAATAGAACTTATTTTTTTTTATTTTTTTCATTTTATTTATTTATTCATTTATTTACTGGTCTCACTGTCAATGTTTTGATAGCATAATTCCCTACATGCTCAAGATGGAGATGGCAGAGTACAACGGCCAGATCACCAGAGACAGTCTCTGGTGCATACCCCACACCTGCTGAGGAGCAGAAGAATCTTCCCAGGGCCATTCAGATACAAAGGCAACAAAGTAGTGGTATTTTGGTATGTACAAATATTCCCAGTATTTTAGCCATTTCCTACCTGGTTTCTTCTTATTTGTTAATCCCAGACAACAGTAACCAAAAGACTAACGAGATCCTTTCCTGCCATAAGAAATGTTTCAATGCCTTTTGATGACACAGATTTTGGAACAATCCTTTAACTTAATTTGTATTTAGAAATTCTCAAAGGGCAAAAAAACAATAACAGATTTTTATAATATTATGCTTGGACTGAGCCCCGAGGCAGGCTCCCTGCTCAGACGGGAGTCTGCTTCTCCCTCTGCTTCTCCCTCTGGCTCGTGTTTTCTTCTTTCTCTCTCTGTCAAATAAATGGATAAAATCTTAAAAAAAAAGAAAAAACTTTAAGATAGACATTTACAAATAATTTACCATTAACATTACATTTAATGCTCAGCTTGTCACCTAAGAAGTTTTATGAACAGCATTTTTAAGAACACAAAAGTAAGTAGACAGGATGATAGAATTCAAGCCAATATTCTCCCAACCTCTCCCAAAGAAGAATAAAACCACAAAGGATTACTATGTCCTTTTGCCTTGTACTTATAGTAATTTGCATTAATATGGCACATGATGGTTTTTCTCATATTCAATAAAGCAGGTAAGTGCCCATTAACAGTTGTTCCTTAAAAAAAAAAGATTAAAGCTTAGCAAAAATAAAATTTTCAGAGATCTGATTTAAAAAAATTTTTTTAAAGATTTTATTTATTTATTTGAGAGAGAGAATGAGATAGAGAGCATGAGAGGGGGGAGGGTCAGAGAGAGAGGCAGACTCCCTACTGAGCAGGGAGCCCGACGTGGGACTCGATCCCGGGACTCCAGGATCATGACCTGAGCCGAAGGCAGTCGCTTAACCAACTGAGCCACCCAGGCGCCCCTGATTTAAAATTTCAAGAGGTAATTAGATAACCTGTGCTTTCATTTACTCATGTGTTAAGTGTGATATAGTCCAACATGTAGTTACTTTTTAAAAATTATTGGCACTTAAAATTATTTCTATTCAGTAAATTTCACTTACCTATGCCATTATTATTAGGCTTTTGGTGGAAATCAAAATCAGTACTACATGTTGAAACAGAAATGTGTGTAAAATTAACACTAGAACTATTACATGCCGACTGCTTATTTTTAAAGACAAGAATTACCCATACCCACATAATGCTCTTATTTCACCTGTCAATCCTTGCTATTATGTTGCCCTTTTATTGAGGCAAAAAAAAAGGGAGGGGGTGAAATACCAATTTCTAAGGATTCTTATTTTTAATTGAAAGTTTTATTGAGATAATTTTTTTTTTTTAAGATTTTCCTTATTTATTTCACAGAGAGAGAGAACGCACACAAGCAGGGGGAGTGGCAGGCAGAGGGAGAAGCAGGTCCCTGCTGAGCGGGGAGCCTGATGCGGGACTGGATCCTAGGACCCTGAGATCATGACCTGAGCTGAAGGCAGATGCATAACTGACTGAGCCACCCAGGCACCTTATTGAGATCGATTCACATGTAGTTCTAAGAAAAAATACAAAGATCCCTTGTACACTTTGCTTACTTTACCCTAATGGTAACATTTTATAATACTATAGTATAATATCATACCCAAGATATAGACATTGATACAATCCACCAATCTTAGTAAGATTCCTGCAGTTTTACTTGTACTCATCTGCTGTGTGTGTAGGTGTATATATGTGTGTTAAATTCTGTATTATTACCTGAGTAGGTTTATGTATCAACCACAGTCAAGATAAACCACAGGAACCTAAACATAAGAACTAAAACTATAAACTCTTAGAAGAAAACATTGGTGTAAATCTTTGTGACCTTGAATGAGGCAATGATTTCGTAGATATGCCAACAAAAGCACAAACAATAGCATAAATAAATAAATAAATAAATTTGGACTTTATCAAAATTAAAAATGTTTATACTTCAATGTATACCATTAAGTGAAAAGACAACCTACATAATGAGAGGACATTTTTATAAACATATGCCTGATAAAAAGATTTTTATCTAAAATATATAGAGAACTTAAAAAACTTTACAACTCAATAATAGAAACAAATAACCCAATTCTTTAAATGGACAAATTATCTCAATAGACATTTCTCTAAAGAAGACATATAAATGGCCAATAAACATATAGAAAAATGCTTGGTATATTGCACATCAGAGAAATCCAAATTTAAAAGTAAATGAGATATAATATCACACCGACTAGGATGGCTGGACTCAAAGAGAAAGATAATAACAAGGGTCATGAGGATGTAGATAAATCTGAACCCTCATATTCTGCCAGCAGGAATGTCAAATGATGTGGCTACTTCAAAAAACAGGCTGGCAGTTCCTCAAATGGGTAAATGTGAAGTTACCATTGACCTGGCAATTACACTCTTAGGTATATATCCAAGAGAATAGAAACATGCCCACACAAAAAATTTTACACAAATGTTCATAGCAGAATTATTCATAATAGGGGGGCGGAGCAAGATAGCGGAGGAGTAGGAGACCTGGATTTCGTCTCCTCTCAGGAATTCAGCTGGATAGGGATCAAACCATTCTGAACACCTACAAACTCAACAGGAGATCGAAGAAAAGAAGAGCAACAACTCTCTCATCAGAAAAGCGACCACTTTCTGGAAGGTAAGACGTGCGGAGAAGTGAATCCGCGGCGATATTCGGGAGGATAGACGGTGGGGGAGGGGCCTCTGCCGGCCGCTTCTGGCAACTGATAGAACCACGGAGCACAAAATCGGAACTTTTAAAAGTCTGCGCCGCTGAGGGACGTCACTCTGGTGGCTAAGCGGGGGGTGGAACCCTCCGGGACAGTGTGGTCTCAGGACCCTCGGGGTCACAGAAAGACCGGGGGTGCCTGAGTGTGGCAGAGCTCCCAGGTATCGGAGCAGGGAAGCCGGCTGCAGAGGCGGAGCCCAGGCGCGGGCTCTCAGCTCGGGGTTGCCATAAACCGTGATCCGCCGCACAGTCGGGCCCCTGCTCCTCCAGCAGGGACCCAACAAGCGGCAGATCCGGGGAGACTCACCTTCCTCCCC
>NW_023270268.1:22216460-22219395 GCF_011800145.1 Mirounga leonina
GACGGGAGTGACTGACGGCTTTTCTCTGGGGGCTCACTGAGGAGCGGGGCCCCGAGTTCTCGGCTCCTCCGGAGCGGAGATTGGGAGGCCGCCATTTTCACTCTCCGCCTCCAAAGCTGTACGGAAAGCTCGCAGGGAACAAAAGCCCCGGAGAGCAAACCCGAGCAGATTACTTAGCCGGGAGGGAGCAAGGGAGGGGCAATTCTGCCTCCGGCAGAGACATTTGGAAACCACGGCAACAGGCCCCTCCCCAGAAGATCAGCGAGAACAGCCAGCCAAGACCAAGTTTGCCGATCAATGAGAATGGCAGAACTCCAGCGCTAGGGGAATACTGCACATAGAATTCACGGCTTTTTTACCATGATTCTTTAGTCTTTTAAAGTTAATTTTTTTTAACTGTCTTTTTTGTCTTTTTATTTCTTTTTCAATTTTTCTTTTTCCCTTTTTCAACCAACATCTTATCAATCCCTTTTTTAAAAAAAACATTTTTATTTTTCATTTTTAGAGTCATATTCTATCCCTTCATAGTAGTTACCCATATTTTTAGCTTATATATATAAGTTGTTCTCTCTTTAAAATTTTGAGATAGTTTCTTCTAACAGATTAAAATATACCCTAAATCTCTAGTATATGGTGTTTTCTATTCCCCTGCCTGATCACATCCTCTCCCTTTTTTTTTTCTTTTTCTTTTTTCTTTTTTTAAATCCTCTTCTTTCTCTTTTCAAACAACTTCTTATCAATCCCTTTTATAAAATTTTTTATAATTTCCATTTTTACAGTCATATTCCATCCCTTCATCATATCAACCCTTATTTTTGTACATATATAAGTCTTTCTTTAAAATTTTGGGAGGCACTTTCTTCTAAAAGACCAAAATACACCCCAAATCTAGTGTGTGGCACTGATCTATATACCATATAGATCATATTTGATCACATTCTGGTTTTTCTTTTGTTGTTGTTGTTTTGTTTTGTTTGTTTTTGTTTTTATCTTTATCTTTTTCTTTTTCTTTTTTTCTTTTTTTTTCTCTCTTTCCCTTTCTTATCCCACTGCTTCAGGTCTTTTCTGATTTGTTTAAAGTATATTTTCTGGGGACGTGGTTACTCTGCTAGCATTTTGTTCTCTCATTAATCGATTCTCCTCTGCACAAAATGACGAGACGGAAAAAATCACCTCAACAAAAAGAACAAGAGGTAGTACCGACTGCCAGGGACCTACTCAATACGGACATTAGTACGATGTCAGATCTAGAGTTCAGAATCATCACTTTAAAGATACTAGATGGCCTTGAAAAAAATATGGAAGTTATTAGAGAAACCCTTTCTGGAGAAGTAAAAGAGCTAAAATCCAACCAAGTAGAAATCAAAAAGGCTATTAATGAGGTGCAATAAAAAATGGGGGCGCTAAGTGCTAGAATAAATGAGGCAGAAGAGAGAATCAGTAATATAGAAGATGAAATGATGGAAAATAAAGAAGCTGAGAAAAAGAGAGATAAACAACTACTGGATCATGAGGGCAGAATTCGAGAGATAAGCGATACCTTAAGACGAAACAACATTAGAATAATTGGGATCCCAGAAGAAGAAGAAAGAGAGAGAGGGCCAGAAGGTATAATGGAGCAAATTATAGCAGAGAACTTCCCTAATTTGGGGAAGGAAACAGGCATCAAAATCCAGGACGCACAGAGAACCCCCCTCAAAATCAATAAAAATAAGTCAACTCCCCGACATCTAATAGTAAAACTTACGAGTCTCATAGACAAAGAGAAAATCCTGAAAGCAGCTCGGGAGAAGAGATATGTAACCTACAAGGGTAGAAACATTAGATTGGCAACAGACCTATCCACAGAGACCTGGCAGGCCAGAAAGGACTGGCAGGATATATTCAGAGCACTAAATGAGAAAAATATGCAGCCAAGAATACTCTATCCAGCTAGGCTGTCATTGAAAATTGAAGGAGAGATAAAAACCTTCCAGGACAAACAAAAACTAAAGGAATTTGCAAACACGAAACCAGCCCTACAGGAAATCTTGAAAGGGGTCCTCTAAGCAAAGAGAGAGCCTAAAAGCAACATAGACCAGAAAGGAACACAGACAATATACGGTAACAGTCACCTTACAGGCAATACAATGGCACTAAATTCCTATCTTTCAATAGTTACCCTGAATATAAATGGGCTAAATGCCCCAATCAAAAGACACAGGCTAACAGACTGGATTAAAAAACAAGACCCATCGATATGCTGTCTGCAAGAGACTCATTTTAGACCCAAAGACACCCCCAGATTGAAAGTGAGGGGGTGGAAAACCATTTACCATGCTAATGGACACCAAAAGAAAGCTGGGGTGGCAATCCTTATATCAGACAAATTAGATTTTAAACCAAAGACTGTAATAAGAGATGAGGAAGGACGCTATATCATCCTTAAAGGATCTATCCAACAAGAAGATCTAACAATTGTAAATATCTATGCCCCTAACATGGGAGCAGCCAATTATATAAGGCAATTAATAACAAAAGCAAAGAAACACATCAACAACAATACAATAATAGTGGGGGACTTTAACATCCCCCTCACTGAAATGGACAGATCGTCTAAGCAAAAGATCAACAAGGAAATAAAGACTTTAAATGACACACTGGACCAAATGGACTTCACAGACATATTCAGAACATTCCACCCCAAAGCAACGGAATACACATTCTTCTCTAGTGCCCATGGAACATTCTCCAGAATAGATCACATCCTAGGTCATAAATCAGGTCTCAACCGGTACCAAAAGATTGGGATCATTCCCTGCCTATTTTCAGACCACAATGCTTTGAAACTAGAACTCAATCCCAAGAGGAAAGTCGGAAAGAACTCAAATACATGGAGGCTAAAGAGCATCCTACTGAAGAATGAATGGGTCAACCAGGAAATTAAAGAAGAATT
>NW_023270268.1:22219405-22219570 GCF_011800145.1 Mirounga leonina
CTAACCATACACCTAAAGGAGCTGGAGAAAGAACAGCAAATAAAGCCTAAACCCATCAGGAGAAGAGAAATAATAAAGATCAGAGCAGAAATCAATGAAATAGAAACTAAAAGAACAATAAACAGATCAACGAAACTAGGAGCTGGTTCTTTGAAAGAATTAACA
>NW_023270268.1:22219670-22257476 GCF_011800145.1 Mirounga leonina
AAATCAACAAAATCATGAATGAAAGAGGAGAGATCACAACCAACACCAAAGAAATACAAACAATTATAAGAACATATTATGAGCAACTCTATGCCAGCAAATTAGATAACCTGGCAGAGATGGATGCATTCCTAGAGATGTATTAACTACCAAAACTGAACCAGGATGAAATAGAAAACATGAACAGACCTATAACCACTAAGGAAATTGAAGCAGTCATCAAAAATCTCCCAAAAAACAAAAGCCCAGGGCCAGATGGCTTCCCAGGGGAATTCTACCAAACATTTCAAGAAGAATTAATACCTATTCTTCTGAAACTGTTCCAAAAAATAGAAACGGAAGGAAAACTTCCAAACTCATTTTATGAGGCCAGCATTACCTTGATCCCAAAACCAGACAAAGACCCCATCAAAAAGGAGAATTACAGACCAATATCCCTGATGAACATGGATGCAAAAATTCTCACCAAAATACTAGCCAATAGGATCCAACAGTACATTAAAAGGATTATTCACCATGACCAAGTGGGATTTATCCCTGGGCTGCAAGGTTGGTTCAACATCCGCAAATCAATCAATGTGATACAATACATTAACAAAAGAAAGAACAAGAATCATATGATCCCCTCAATAGATGCAGAAAAAGCATTTGACAAAGTACAGCATCCTTTCTTGATCAAAACTCTTCAGAGTATAGGGACAGAGGGTACATACCTCAATATCATAAAAGCCATCTATGAAAAACCTACAGCAAATATTATTCTCAATGGGGAAAAACTGAGAGCTTTCCCCCTAAGGTCAGGAATGCAGCAGGGATGTCCACTATCACCACTGCTATTCAACATAGTATTGGAAGTCCTAGCCACAGCAATCAGACAACAAAAAGAAATCAAAGGCATCCAAATTGGCAAAGAAGAAGTCAAACTCTCACTCTTTGCAGATGATATGATACTTTTTATGTGGAAAACCCAAAAGACTCCACCCCAAAACTGCTAGAACTCATACAGGAATTCAGTCAAGTGGCAGCATATAAAATCAATGCACAGAAGTCAGTGGCATTCCTATACACCAACAATAAGACAGAAGAAAGAGTAATTAAGGAGTCGATCCCATTTACAATTGCACCCAAAACCATAAGATACCTAGGAATAAATCTAACCAAAGAGACAAAGGATCTGTACTCAGAAAACTATAAAATACTCATGAAAGAAATTGAGGAAGACACAAAGAAATGGAAAAACGTTCCATGCTCATGGATTGGAAGAACAAATATTGTGAAGATGTCAATGCTACCTAGAGCAATCTACACATTCACTGCAATCCCCATCAAAATACCATCCACTTTTTTCAAAGAAATGGAACAAATAATCCTAAAATGTGTATGGAACCAGAAAAGACCCCGCATAGCCAGAGGAATATTGAAAAAGAAAAGCAAAGCCGGCGGCATCACAATTCCGGACTTCCAGCTCTATTACAAAGCTGTCATCATCAAGACAGCATGGTACTGGCACAAAAACAGACACATAGATCAATGGAACAGAATAGAGAGCCCAGAAATGGACCCTCAACTCTATGGTCAACTAATCTTCGACAAAGCAGGAAAGAATGTCCAATGGAACAAAGACAGTCTCTTCAACAAATGGTGTTGGGAAAATTGGACAGCCACATGCAGAAGAATGAAATTGGACCATTTCCTTACACCACACACAAAAATAGACTCCAAATGGTTGAACGACCTCAATGTGAGACAGGAGTCCATCCAAATCCTAAAGGAGAACACAGGCAGTAACCTCTTTGACCTCAGCCAAAGCAACTTCTTCCTAGAAACATCGCCAAAGGCAAGGGAAGCAAGGACAAAAATGAACTATTGGGACTTCATCAAGATAAAAAGCTTTTGCAAAGCAAAGGAAACAGTCAACAAAACCAAAAGACAACCGACAGAATGGGAGAAGATATTTGCAAATGACATATCAGATAAAGGGCTAGTATCCAAAATCTATAAAGAACTCATCAAACTCAATACCCAAAGAACAAAGAATCCAATCAAGAAATGGGCAGAAGACATGAACAGACATTTTTCCAAAGAAGACATCCAAATGGCCAACAGACACATGAAAAAGTGCTCAACATCGCTGAGCATCAGGGAAATCCAAATCAAAACCTCAATGAGATACCACCTCACACCAGTCAGAATGGCTAAAATTAACAAGTCAGGAAACGACAGATGTTGGCGGGGATGCGGAGAAAGGGGAACCCTCCTACACTGTTGGTGGGAATGCAAGCTGGTGCAGCCACTCTGGAAAACTGTATGGAGGTTCCTCAAAAAGTTGAAAATAGAGCTACCATATGATCCAGCAATTGCACTACTGGGTATTTACCCCAAAGATACAAAAGTAGGGATCCGAAGGGCTATGTGCACCCCGATGTTTATAGCAGCAATGTCCACAATAGCCAAACTGTGGAAAGAGCCAAGATGTCCATCGACAGATGAATGGATAAAGAAGAGGTGGTATATATATACAATGGAATATTATGCAGCCATCAAAAGGAATGAGATCTTGCCATTTGCAACGACGTGGATGGAACTGGAGGGTATTATGTTGAGTGAAATAAGTCAAACAGAGAAAGACATGTATCATATGATCTCACTGATATGAGGAATTCTTAATTGCAGGAAACAAACTGAGGGTTGCTGGAGTGGGGGGTGGGGTGGGAGGGATGGGGTGACTGGGTGATAGACACTGGGGAGGGTATGTGCTCTGGTAAGCGCTGTGAATTGTGCAAGACTGTTGAATCTCAGATCTGTACCTCTGAAACAAATAATGCAATATATGTTAAGAAAAAAAAAAGAAGAAGAAGAAGGTAGCGGGAGGGGAAGAATGAAGCGGGGGAAATCGGAGGGGTAGACGAACCATGAGAGACGATAGACTCTGAAAAACAAACTGAGGGTTCTAGAGGGGAGGGGGGTGGGAGGATGGGTTAGCCTGGTGGTGGGTATTGAGGAGGGCACGTTCTGCATGGAGCACTGGGTGTTGTGCACAAACAATGAATCATGGAACACTTCATCTAAAACTAATGATGTAATGTATGGGGATTAACATAAGAATAAAATTTTTAAAAAAAAAGAATTATTCATAATAGCCAAAAAGCAGGAAAGACCTAAATCCAACATATGAATGGATAAATAAACGTGGAAAATCTATACAATAGCATATTATTCAGCAATAAAAAGGAATTAAGAGTGCATATGTGCTACATCATAGGTGAATCTTGAAATTGTGACGCTAAGTGAAAGAAGCTAGTCACAAAAGACCCTATATTATATGATTCCGTTGACATGAAATATGCAAAATAAGCAAACATATAGAAACAGAAAATAGATTAGGGATTGCCTGGGGCTGAGGGAGGGGACTGGGGAGAAATGGGGAATGACTTCTAGTAGTTATCGGGGTTTCTTTTTGGAGTGATGAAAATACTCTAAAATTGATTGTGACAATTGTTGCAAGTATCTGTGAATATACTAAAAACCATTGATTTGTACATTTTAAATGGGTGAACTGTATGGTGTATAAATCATAACACAGCTCTTATTTTTTAACGGTTAGAAAAAAAATAAATCTCAAGTGTCCTTCATGTTGCACTTTTATAAGCATACTCACCTTCTTCCCAACTGTCCCTATCCCTATTTCTACTCGGTGACAATCACTAACCTGGCTTCCATTTCTAAAACTTTGTTATTTCAAAATTGTTACATAAATGGAATCATACAGTATGTAACCTCTTGGATTGACTTTTTCTACTCAACATCATTCTTTGGAGATTCATCAAAATTGTTGCATGTATCAACATTCCTTTTTATTCGTTACCCTTGGTATGAATGTACCACAATTTGTTTAACCATTCACCCGTTGAAGGACATCTGTAATGATTCCAGATTTGGGCTGCTACAAATAAAGCTTCTATGAATATTTATGTACAAGTTTTTGTGTAAACGTAAGTTTTCATTTCTCTGGGGGAAAATGCCCAAGAGCGCAATAGCTGGATTATATGATAATCACATATTTCATTTTTTAAGAACCTACCTTTTTTCCAGAGTGGCTATATGGTTTTACATTCCCACCAGCAATGTATAAATGATCCAGTTTCTCCACATCCTTACCAGAATTTGGTGTTGTCATTATTTTTTATGTTAGTCATTGTGATAGGTGTATAGCTGAAATCTCATTGTGGTCTTAATTTGCATTTCCTTGATGGCTAATCCTGTTAAACATCTTTTCATGTGCTTTTCTACCATTTGTTTATCCTCTTCAGTGAAATAAATGTCTATGCATGTCTTTTGCTTATTTTCTAGTTAGATTGTTTTTTACTGCTGGGTTTCAACATTCTTTATATATTCAAGATGTAACCCTTTGTTGGATAGTGTTGTATTGTTTTCCTATGGCTGCTGTAACAGATCACCACAAAGGGGGTGCCTTAAAACAATAGAATTGTATTCTCCCCCAGTTCTAGAGGCTAGAAGTCTAAAATCAGGGTATCAGCAGGGTATTACCTCTTGAAGAAAAGCCTTTCTTTGCCTCTTCCAGCTTCTAGTGGCTGCCAGCATGCCTAAACTTATGGTCATCTCTCTCTCTCTCTCTGCTCAATCTTCACATCTCCTTCTCTGTGTGTTTACCTGGTGGCTTTGCATCACTCCACTCTCTACTTCCATCTTCACATCATCTTCCTTTGTGTATTTGTAAAATCACTGTCTGCCTTTCTCTTACAAGGATTCTTGTGATGGCATTTAGGGCCCACCTGGGTAATCAAAAATAATCTCATCTCAAAATCTTTAGCTTAATTACATCTAATTAATTAGATATGATTAGACAAGAAAATTATCCCTTTTATTGTCACATTCTATGTATTTTGAAAACATTAATTAATGAAAGTTTTTTAAAGGCTTTTTATTTATTCATTTGAGAGAGTGTGTGTGAGTGAGAGCACGAGCAGTGGGGGGAAGGTCAGTGGGAGAGGGAGAAGCAGACTCCCCGCTGGGCAGGGTGCCAGATGCAGGATTCAATCCCAGGACCCCGGGATCATGACCTGAGCCAAAGGTAGATGCTTAACCGACTGAGCCACCCAGGTGCCCCTAATAAAAGTTTTAAAGAAAAAAAAAAAAAAGACCCTGTTTCCAAATAACACAAGTTCCAGGGATTGGACTTGATATTTTTAAGTACCCATTATTCAGCCTACTACAGGTGGTTTGCAAACATTTTCTCCCAGTCAGTAACTTGTCTTTTTATCCTCTTAACAGGACCTTTCACAGAGCAAACTTTTTTTCATTTTCATGAGGTACAATTTATCAATTCTTCCTTTAATGGATCATGTTTTTGGTGTCCAGTGGATTACCTTTTTTAAGATGGCCTACCTGAGAAGCATATAGGTGAGACCCATCTATTTCACAGCGCTGGCTGAAGAGTCATGTCTGCAATCCAAGACAGTTATTACAGGAGTAAATGTAGGCTGAAATGGAAGTTAAAGCAAATTTATTTGTGGCCTTTTTGTATGTGAAGGCCTTGATGGCAAGAAAGCATACTAACACAGATAAAGCTATATTTTAAAAGGCAAAAGACAATTAACTAAAGGGAACTGAACCCAGCCAACCTGTCCTAGCATATAGTAGCAAAGGAGTTAGAATCAAACTGAATCTTGAGGAACAAACTAACAAAGTAATTCTAGCATAGATCATGAACCTGAGAAAAAATATAGTTATAAAAAAATTATTGCAACAATTGATGAAATTTGAATACAGACTGTAGGCTAGAAAATAGTGTATCAATGTAAAATTTTCTGATTTTGATCATTGTACTGAGATTATGGAAGAGAATATCCTTTATTCCTAGGGAAGATATGTAAGGTTTTTAGCAGTAGGAGCACTGTGTCTCCTACTTACTTTCAAATGGAATAGATCTGTTCCCAGGTAGAGATACAAAGGTAGATCACTCTCCAGAAAGGAGATTAGGACCTAAGTGGTTGAGAGGGTGGATAACCAAAAGAGACCAGTTGTTCTAGAATTGGTCATTTACAGCAGTGGTTTTCAGACTTGGCTGTATGTTAGAATCACGTAGAAGCTTTTAAAAATCCCTAGTGCCTAAGTTTCACTCCATCTATGTATTTACCAAATCAAGCTATCTGGGGATGGGTACTAGATAGTAATTTTAAAAGTCCCCACATGATTACAGTGTGCACCAAGTTTGAGAATCACTGTCTTAGAGTTTTGCTACTCAAAAGATGCTCCACTGACCAGCAGCATCGGCAACACCTGGGAGCTTGTTAGAAATACAGAATCTCAGGCCCAGCCTTACATCTAGTGAATCAGAATCTGCATTTTAACAACATGGCCAGGTGATTTATGTGCACATAAAAGTCTGATGAGCATCAGAATCACCTGGAGAACAAATATAGATGAGAAAGGCCCAGGCTTGTTGAGGTAGGATAAGGCCTGCACCTCTGTGTTTTTACCAAGTTCCTCAGTGAAAGAGTTTGACTATCGCAATCTGTCTCTTAGGTAAGGTAAAATTTATCTTCCCTCAGTGCACATATCCATTCTCCCAATCTGGCAAAGTTAGCCAACCACTGTCAGATGGAATAATTCACTATTTAATGTTCTGCAACTTAAGCAAATTACTAGTAAAATCTACAAGTGCCTAGAATTAACCATATTTTATTTTTATTATAACTCCATACTAAATCATGACCAAAATCTTATGCTATTAATAAACAATGCATTTCTATTTGAGCAAAATAATATTTAAAGGAACGAATGCTGGAAAAATAGTAAATTAGAATGGTTTCCTATTGTTTCACATTGCACAGGAAGCTGATATATTTCATATGTAACTAGACATGCTAATATAATACCACTGCCATAGGTAATCTAAGAAATAATTAGTTTGGAGTTTTACAAGTATGTGGACATCTCTGGACTATTCCAGAAACCACTTTCTAATTGTTGTACCTCCTTCACCATTGGCCTCTTTCTCAGTTATCAGCCCCCTTTTGTTCTAATACCTAGTGCCATCTTAAAGCAAAATTACCTTCTCTCAGTGCATGTTGCCAGTCTAGTCTTTCCGACCTAAAAAAGACCTTGTTTATTTGAAGAAAATTGTTTTGAAAGAAATTATAAAATAACATCAAATGGAATTAAGATTTGCAAGGATAAACACAATGTGTCAAAATAGAGTGTCAAATGTAGACACTTGAGAATATTTATATAATAGAAATGAAGTTGTGTATGATTTAGAGAGTTTGGGTTTTTTTTTTTAATGAAAGGAAAAACTGTATCAGAGTTCCAATCTCTGTTTAATTTCACTTAAAAATTGGAGTTAGAGGGTGGTGGGAAAAGGTAGCAACTGAAATTTCAGAGTTTCAGGACTTTTAATGCAATTTTAAAATAATCTTTCTGATTCTGTTGTTTTTATCCCTCCTTTGCACTAGAATAATTAGCCATACAGCTCTGTAATGGTGGTTAATTTAGGTGAGGTGGTTAATGAGGTGAGGCAGGAATATATTATCAAGGGGAAATATAAGAAACCACTTCAAGAAACTGTGAAACTTTCAATAAATCACATAACCTCCAAAATCTATAACTAAAAGGAGATTGAACAAAACAAATTTTAATTCAACTTCAACATTCTTATTATTCCTTTAATACTTATAACTTTTACTGATCTATAAGTGCTTCCTAGTTCATTACATCAACACATAACACAAAACCAAACTTATCCATAAAATAGCATAACATTAGTGATTTGTGTTTATAACATAAAGCTTTAATGAAAATGACACATCTTGAACATTCTCCAAAGAAGACATACAAATAGCCAACAGACACATGAAAAAAATGCTCCACATCACTTGGCATCAGGGAAATACAAAAAAAAAAAAAGACAGAGATACCACCTCACACCAGTCAGAATGGCTAAAATTAATAAGTCAGGAAATGACAGATGTTGGCGGGGATGCGGAGAAAGGGGAACCCTCCTACACTGTTGGTGGGAATGCAAGCTAGTACAGCCACTCTGGAAAACAGTACGGAGGTTCCTCAAAAAGTTGAAAATAGAGCTACCCTATGACCCAGCAATTGCACTACTAGGTATTTACCCCAAAGACACAAATATAGTGATCTGAAGGGGCACCTGCACCCCTGTGTTTATAGCAGCAATGTCCACAACAGCCAAATTATGGAAAGAGCCCAGATACCCAGATGTCCATGGACAGATGAATGGATACACAGACAATGGAATACTACTCAGCCATCAAAAAAAAAAAAAAAAAAATGAGGGCACCTGGGTGGCTCAGTTGGTTAAGCAACTGCCTTCGGCTCAGGTCATGATCCTGGAGTCCCGGGATCGAGTCCCACATCGGGCTCCCTGCTCGGTGGGGAGTCTGCTTCTCCCTCTGACCCTCCTCCTTCTCATGCTGTCTCTCATTCTCTCTCTCGCAAATAAATAAAATCTTTAAAAAAAAAAAAAATGAAATCTTGCCATTTGCAATGATGTGGATGGAACTAGAGGGTATTATGCTAAGCAAGATAAGTCAATCAGAGAAAGACAATTATCATATGATCTCACTCATATGTGGAATTTAAGAAACAAAACAGGATCATAGGGGAAGGGAAGGAAAAATAAAACAAGTCTCAATAAAAATAAACAAAAAATAAAAAATTTATTTTTTAATAAGCAAAATAAGCAAAAATAAATAAAACAAGTCTCAAAAAAAATAAACTATTGGGACTACATCAAAATAAAATCTTCTGCACAGAAAAGAAAACAATCAACAAAACTAAAAAACAACTTACTGAATGGGAGAAGATATTTGCAAATGATATATCTGATAAAGGGTTAGTATCCAAAACATATAAAGAAAGTATACAACTCAATACCAAAAAAAAAAAAAAACCAAACCCAAATAACCCAATTAAAAAATGGACAGAAGACATGAACAGACATTTCTCCAAAGAATACATACACATGTCCAACAAACACATGAAAAGATGCTCACCATCACTCATCTTCAGGGAAATGCAAATCAAAAACACAATGATACAACCTGTCAGAGAGCTAAAATAAAAAACTCAAGCAACAACAAGTCTTGGCAAGGACCTGGAGAAAAACAAACCCCTGTGCACTGTTGGTGGGAATGCAAACTGGTACACCCACTGTGGAAAACAGTATGGAGAGGCGGCGTGGATGGGTGGCTCAGTCGGTTAAGCCTGAACCTTCGGCTCAGGTCGAGGTCCAGGGATCCTGGGATCAAGCCCTGCATCGGGCTCCCTGCTCAGTGGGGAGCCTGCTTCTGCCTCTCCCTCTGCTGCTCCCCCTGCTTGTGCTTACTTCCTCTCTCTCACTTTCTGTCAAATAAATAAATAAAATCTCTAAAAAAAAAAAAAGGAAACAGTATGGAGATTCCTCAAAAGATTAAAAATAGGGGCGCCTGAGTGGCTCAGCCGTTAAGCGTCTGCCTTCGGCTCAGGTCATGATCGCAGGGTCCTGGGATCAAGCCCCGCATCGGGCTCCCTGCTCCGCGGGAAGCCTGCTTCTCCCTCTCCCACTCCCCCTGCTTGTGTTCCCTCTCTCGCAGTGTCTCTCTCTGTCAAATAAATTTAAAAAATCTTAAAAAAAAAAAGATTAAAAATAGAACTACCATATGATCCAGTAATTCCCCCAAAATACAAAAACACTAAGTTGAAAAGATATATACATCCCTATGTTAATTGCAGCATTATTTACAATAGCCAAATTATGGAAGCAATCCAAGTGTCCATCTATAGATGATTGGATAAAGAGATAAATACACACACACACACACACACACACTGGAATATGACTCCGCCATAAAAAAAGAATGAAATCTTGCCATTTGCATCAACATGGGTGGATCTACAGAGTATAATGCTAAGTGAAATAAGCTAGTCAGAGAAAGACAAATACCATATGATTTCAATCATATGTGGAATTTTTTTTTAAGATTTTATTTATTTATTTGAGAGAGAGAGAATGAGAGACAGAGAGCAGGAGAGGGAGGAGGGTCAGAGGGAGAAGCAGACTCCCCGCTGAGCAGGGAGCCCGATGTGGGACTCGATCCCAGGACTCCAGGATCATGACCTGAGCCGAAAGCAGTCGCTTAACCAACTGAGCCACCCAGGCGCCCCTCATATGTGGAATTTAAGAAACAAACGAAAAAAGACAAAAAGAAATAAACCAAGAAACAGACTCTTAACTATAGAGAACAAACTGACAGTTAGCAGAGGGGAGGCGGGTGGGGGGTATGGGTGAAAGAGGTGAAGAGGATTAAGAGCACACTTATCATGATGAACACTGAGTAATGCATAGAATTGTTGAATCACGGGGCGCCTGTGTGGCTCAGTCGGTTAAGCGGCTGCCTTCGGCTCAGGTCATGATCCCAGGGTCCTGGGATCAAGCCCCGCACTGGGCTCCCTGCTCAGCAGAGAGCCCGCTTCTCCCTTTCCCTCTGCCTGCCACTCTGCCTACTTGTGCTATCTCTCTGTCAAATAAATAAATTTAATAAATAAATAAAATAAAAATTAATTAATTAATTAAGAATTGTTGAATCACTGTATTGTCACCTGAAACTAATACAACACTGTATGTTAACTATACTGGAATTAAAATTTTTCAAAAATTGTTAAGAATTTCATGATGGCGGGGTGCCTGGGTGGCTCAGTTGTTAAGCATCTGCCTTCAGCTCGGGTCATGATCCCAGGGTCCTGGGATCAAGCCCCACGTCGGGCTCCCTGCTCTGCGGGAAGCCTGCTTCTCCCTCTCCCACTCCCCCTGCTTGTGTTCCCTCTCTCACTGTATCTCTCTCTGTCAAATAAATAAAATCTTTAAAAAAAAAAAAAAAGAAGAAGAATTTCATGATGGCAGGGGTGCCTGGGTGGCACAGTCTGTTAAGTGTCGACTTTTAGTTTTGGCTCAGGTCATGATCTTAGGGTCGTGAGATCAAGCCCCATGTCGGGCTCTGTGCTAAGCAGTGTCTGCTTGGGATTCTCTCTCCCTCTTCCTCTGCCCCTCCCCCATCTCTCTCTCTGTCTCTCAAATCTTTTTTAAAAAAAGGAATTTCAAGATAGCAACAGAGCACTAAACGAAGTATGAAGCCCTTCTGAGCACAGAGCCCCAAATATAAAGTATGTGTGTCATGGAAGCCATTTACTGAGCATCCTGAACACAATATGGCAATGAGGCAACAAGAGACACAGATGGACACACATATTGCACGTTATCTCATTTGCTCATGTGCATGTTCCATTGTCTTATCAGACTTCACCTACAAATCACAAGCTCAAATATAAATTATTAAGCGTTTCAAGCTTTTCTCTTTTTCACCACCATCCTGCTATGTGTGGCTGACTGTTTCTCGCCACGTCTTCTCACAAGACTTTCAGAATCAAGTAATTCCTGGCCAAGAAACAAAAGCAGAATCATCCCATTCTCCAGTGGATTCGGATAAAAACTGGTAATAAAATCAGGTACAACTCCAAGAGGAGGCACCGGAGAAGAACCAAGATGGGTCTATAAGGCGTCACACATCATGAGATGACACACCTAATTGGCACCACATATTTAATTAAGCTGCATGAAGATCATGTGTTCTATCACTCTGTAAACATCCTTCCTACCTGGCCAACAGACATGTTTTATCAGGGAAATGATTTTTCTCTGTTACTATGCCTCTGCACCCGTAGGTTGGTTCAGTAATAAATGTAAGACCTTTCAGGGGAAAAAAAAAAAAAGAAAAGGCATTTCAAAATGGTAAGAGCAGAACCTTAAACCAAGTACAAGGCCTTTCTGAGCACAGGTCACATGCTCATTAAGCCATCCCTATTCTCACTTTCTAATTCACACCTTCTGGCCTCAAGCAATAAAAAAAAAAATTTTTTAATTTAATTTGTGATCCTTTCTCCTATTATTTTTTAATCTTCTCAAATGACTGTCAAATTTAATCATAAATATCCCAAACTGCAATTAGTTTTATCATCTTTTCAAATCAAACAAGCAAACAACCGGATCCACAATTTATATGACCTATTAATTTTTCCTATATTAAACATCTATCATAGTTGAAACCCATTAGAGTACTTAATCATTCCAAATAAAGTTTATAAAATCGCCTCCATAATAGGTAGCTGCCCTTTTGATTTTCTTCCTTTAAGTAAACAAACTTAATGCTTAAGATTTTCCACTTTGGGTTCTAGCAGTACTTAGTGCTACACTCTATTCCAGACTTCTTTAGTTATAGAAAAGGAATGTACCCTTTTTGTATTCTTTCAGAACAGTGTTGAAAGGCAATATCACCTACTATATTAGGTACTTTCTTGTAAGGACTACTCTATTGCATGTATCTCAAGTTCATTTTATAAAAGTCACACATTAACTCATCATCCTTGTGTGTTCCATTAGAATAAGATTTCTTAACCAGGAATTACCAGAAAGTCTTGGGGAGGGGTAAGGGGGGGTCATCAATGAAGGCCCCCATGTTGTGAGTCCCAGGATTTTTCTGAAAAGAAAACCATAGCTTTAGCAGATGTGCAAATGGGTCTATGATCCTCCACACCTCCAAAATTTTAAGAATCACCTCACTGGATTCTCTTACTTTATAAAGCTTTAATGTATGAGACTGGTCAGTATAATTTGACATCATCCAGTATTTAATCCTGTTTTCCAAAGTTCTGGTGCCTCTAGTAATTTTATAAGCAGAATTAGACACTTCGATTCTACTTTTGTGTTTTTAGGATACAATTTTTTTTTTTTTTAAGATTTTATTTATTTGTCAGAGAGAGAGAGAAAGAGCACACCAGCAAGGGGAATGGCAAGCAGAGGGAGAAGCAGGCTCCCCACCGAGCAAGGAGCCCTTTGCAGGACTCGATTCTAGGACCCTGGGATCATGACCTGAGCCAAAGGCAGACGCTTAACTGACTGAGCCACCCAGTGTCCCTTTAGGATAGAATTAAGCATACATTTCTAGCACTTAAAAGATTTTAAGTGTTGTCAAATATATTTGGATTATATCTTAACCATAGTACTTCACACAATTCATGATTTTAAATAAAAACAAATTAAATCACATCTGAATTTCTAAGCCTAAATATATTGTGATAGTAACACTTGGCAATTGTTTTGAAATTATTGAAAAGTATGTCATTTTCTTTAAATGAACTTAGTGTAAAAGGCAGTGAAGAGGTCCTTATAAGGAATATCTGAATCTGGTGACTTGGTCACCAGCATTCAGCAAACTTGGCAAAACCTAGAACACAGCAGTAAGTTCTATGAAAGGCCAGTGAAGCTGGAGCATAACCAGTGGAAGACAATCATTGAAGGCACTGTCACAGCAGGTGGAATCATGAACAGTGATACCGCACAAAGTATGCAACATATGTCTGAAAATAAGACATTCCAATTTTTTGCAGAGCAAAAATCTCCACTTTAATAAACTGATGACACCAGCGGAGATAGGCAGAACCCAAGTGGTGCAGTGAGGTCAGGAAACTACAGGACCCCATCAGTAAGCTAAGTGGTTCCTGAATGGAAATCCCTGCTTCTGTATGTATTGCCCCTCTGCTAAAATTCTGGAGAGTAACAGACATGAAGATCCACAACAGAAACTGAATCCAGACCAACACAGTGGTTTTCAAAGGGTGGCAGTTATCCCGAACGTACAGCTCTGAAAAAAGCCTCCGCATATTCTTTTTTTTTTTTTTTAAGAGAGGGAGAGTGCAATGAGGGTGGGGTGGGGGTGGGCAGAGATAGAGGGAGAGAGAGAATCCCAAGCAGGCTCAACCCGCTCAGCATGGAGCCCGAGGCTGGGGCTCTGTCTCACAACCCTGACATTGGCAAGATCAAGAGTCCTCGGCTTAACCAACTAAGCCACCCAGGTGCCCCAAGCCTCCACATATTCTTTAGATAAGTGAGCCTAGCAAATCTTTTGGACCACCTCAACTGATTTGTACGAACTGCAACTTCTTGGTTAAGATGCCTTGCAATGTTTTTTTGTTTTTTTTTTTCTGGCTGCAAATTTTCCACCTTGGCCAGGATGTCGTGTGGTAGGCACGTGACTACGCAGTGTTGGGCCACAGTGGTGAGGCCAATGCAGGTCCACCAGGGCAGACCTATGGCGGTATGCACACCGAGTAGCAACTCCAACGCGCCCTGCACATGTGCCAAGGTGGCCAGGGCCCCTAACCCCAACTGCAGAGACTGACGCCACCACCCACACCAGCAGAGCAGACTGATTAATGCCGCCTGTTGAGGTTGGCACAAGCAGCAGGCCCAAGGCCCTGAGCTGCAGCGCAGGCAGTAGCCGTGGCCACCTACCGCCAAGCCGGCACAGCATGTCTGCCCTGATCCTTTCTTCTTGATGCTTCTGCACATATAAGCCACATTGCCCAGAGTAGTAAACTAATGGAAGTGACCTGGCTCGTAACACTGGGAGAACAAGTTGTTGGCTAAAAACAGATGTTCTAATCTCTTCCACTCAAGCCAAGAAGGCGTGAGGTGAGGCCTAGACAAGGATAAGGATGTGAATGTTAGTTATCTTAAAAAAAAAAAAAAAACCTTCATGATGAATTGATGCCTAAATTCAAAACAACTGCTTAGGTTTCATTTACTTATTCTTCTTTTGTCCCAGTGAATATCTACTAACAGCAAATTGCTAAATGGATGCTGAATACTTTTTTTTTTTTAAGATTTCATTTATTTGACAGAGAGAGCGAGAGAGCACAAGTAGGGGGAACAGTAGAGGGAGAGGGAGAAGCAGGCTCCCCGCCAAGCAGGGAGCCCATGCGGGGCTCGATCCCAGGACCCTAGGATCATGACCTGAGCCCAAGGCAGACGCTTAACCATCTGAGCCACCCAGGTGCCCCAAGAGATGCTGAATACTTAACTATAAACAGACATATATAGTTCCTAGCTTTATGCAAGTTGAATAAATAGGCAATGAATGAGAAGTCACTGCTACACGGGGTACCAAAGGAAAAGTGCATGCACGGCACCAGGATGTACAAAGCAAGCTATTAAGGTGGCTTTGGGGACAGATAATTCACCTCTACAATGAGACCTGCAGCATGAATAAGACTAAGTGGGCCCAGGGGGAGGAAAGACTGCTCTTAACAAAACAGCATGGGCAAGGGCGCCTGGGTGGCTCAGTGAGTTGAGCGCCTGCCTTGGGCTGGGGTCATGATCTGGAGGTCCTGGGATGGAGTCCCACATCCGGCTCCCTGCTGGGCGGGAGCCTGCTTCTCCCTCTCTTCCCTGCTTGTGCTCTCTTGCTATCTCTGTCACTGTCTGTCTCTCTCTCTCTCAAATAAATAAAATCTTAAAAAAACAAAAACAAAAAAAAAACCAGCATGGGCAAAAGTAGCAAGATGAATTACGAGGAAATGAAAGAAAATTCAGAAGAGGTGAAACTAGAAACCACAGGGCTCTTTAAAGACCAAACATCTTTAGGAGTTTGAACTCCCATCTTAAATGCAGTGGGGAGTCATATAAGTGCTTCATACTCAATCATATTTGCTTTGTCAAAATATCACTCTATGAAGAACATAAGGGAGTGGAGTCTGCGGTCAGAGTAGGTACTGGTACACAGTCCATAGAAAGAGATTAGGTATTTGGCTGTATGGAAAATAGTGGGGTTTGGACGTGAAAAAAATACTTAAAAGGTAGAACTGACAGGACTGGGTGACTGACAGGGCATGGAAAGGGTGAGGGAGAATAAAAAAAACAATAAGGAAAATTTCCCGGACTTCTAGGTCAGTAGCTGTGTGGATGCCAGTGCCATTTCCCGAGGGTTAAAGAGCCAGAGGTAGCCAGACAAAGAAAGTGGAGCTGAATATTTCAGATATCTGGAACTTCCCTAATATCCCCTTAATCCAAAATGTGCTTCCTATTTTGGCTTTAATGGCCCTACCAGATGCCTCTGTGCTGCAGGTCGACTGCTTGAGTGGGCAAACAATCAAGGAGATTCTTCTCACAAGAGGGAGCTCACGAGTACAATCTCAAAGACGGGAAGCTGCTAGACTAAAGTAACAGGAAGCTTTTGAACGCCCTAAAATACGCACCCTTAAAGATCTCGCAGCGGCTCCACCCCTAAAAGCCAACGACTCTGAGCAAAAAAGTGGCGGCAGGTCACCGCGCAGACTAGTGACCCCGCCCTCCCGGGACCGGGGAGCAGTAGACGCCCGGATGTGAACGCTCGGGGTGAGTCACGTGAGGTACCCGGTGGGGCGGGACTCTGATGCGTCCTTCGCAGCGCCGTCGCCTCACGTGACCACCTGTCAGCCAGCCAATGGGTGAGCGCGGCGGAGAATTTCGAATGTGGCCGTGTTAGCCGGCGGGCGACAGTAGACAGAACCTAGCCCCGGAGGGTCCGAAGCGCGGGATACACCGGTCGGACCGCCTCGCGGAACCTTGGAATGTAAGGAGAAGGGCGACAGCTGCGGCAGAAGTGGTGGCCAAGGTACTGTTTGGGACGTGCCTGTGGGAGGAGGGTTTCCGGGCCCTCTTCCGGCAACCGCCCCCCCCCCGACTTTAGCTGAGCCCTCCGAGAAAGAGGAGAACACAGGTTTTTCAGGTGTGGAACAGGGGTGTTGTGGTCCCTGTTCCTCTATTTCCAGGGGTGTCTCTGTCCTTCCAAGTTCGGTGTCCAGAAGCTCAGGCTGTGGCGTGGGATTGATCCGGTGCCTTTCTGTGTTCATCCATCCGACTTGCGCTTTCCGACGCTCCAGTTTCCTCTTCTGTTAACTACTGGGGTGCCCTAACCTCATGCCTTGCAGAATTTTGTGGATTAAGTGATGTGTAAAAGCATTTACAGTAGTTAAAAGCCAGGCTTAATGTCAGGGCACACAAACTGGCAGCTGTTCTTTGTGCAGCGCGATACCGTTGACCTTGTTTGCTTCTTCGGTTATCCTGGAGAAGCTAGCACTGATCAGTGTCCTACCTCGCTGCTTCAGCAGCAGGAATGATGAAAGAATTATGATGGAGATCAAATATTATTCCAGGTTCGTCTGAATCCAGACCCTTTACCTGAATACACACGGACTCTAATCCCACACTGACCTGTTTTCATTCGCTCCCCCCACCACACCCCCTGTTAATACCATCGGCCTAGACAGGGAACTTCTGATACGGCAAATTTCTTTTGTGATTTTAAGTTGGTTAAAGGTAATAACAGTTTTTTAGGTAAGGCTTTGCTAAACTAACTTGATCAGTTACTTAATCTGTATGGCTCTCAAACATCTCCAGTTCGAACTTCAAAAATTCCATTGTGATACATTGTCTTACACAACCCACTTAACATTAGTGCTTTAAAAAAAATAGTTGTGCCTGCTCTACTAGAAACATCTCAGTATATGTTGTATCTACACTGTCAGAGAGAAAATAATGAGATTTACAATATCTATATTTAACACCCCCAGTGTTTAGAGGAAAATAAGTAAGGCCTGGAGAAAATACTCAAGAAAATGTAAGATTGAGTAAAATATTTGACTAACTTAGAGGAGATGGAGGTATCTTTTGTAGTGTATATGTAGTTGTAGGAAACAAGAATTATTTTTGCAATTTTAAGATCTGCAAAGTGCAATCTAGGGTAAAAGATATTCATGAAAAGTAGTTTGATATGCTTAGTAGCAGAATATTGAAGCAAATCTGATTTGCTGCATTGAAAGATTTGAGTGTATTTATGTATTAATACACTCAGTAACATATGACACTATCAGCACTTGTTTTGCTACTTTTAACTATGTAGAACAATCATTATTTAATGTGTTGTTTGCTATATTCATGACTTACTAGGAGCTAGCAGACCTGAGTTTTAAAAATAACTTTGAGAAAACTGGCATGTTCCCCTGCCTCAGTACCTATTCTTTCTAGCTCTATAATTGTTATAGTAGCCTATTAAAATTGTATATAGTGCTACATAGTTTAATTAAACCTCTGAAGATCACCTTGACTTTCTTGAGAGTACATGCTATATCTTAAGTATTGGCTTAAAAGAGTGCGGAAGAAAGAGTTAATCAAGTGACCTAATCTGATAAATTAATAATATAGAGCAGAACTGGAAAACAAAGCCCACATATATGATTACCTCTGAACTAATGCTGTAAGTCTAGTAAACACTAAAACACTAAATGTTAGTCATAAACATTGTAGGAAACATAAAAATATCAAAATATAATATTAAGTATTTCCCATAATGCCTAGTATATAGTAAGCCCCCAGTGAGTATTTGTTAAAGAATAAATAGTGGCATATTACAGAGTCTTTGGGTTGAAATGCATACTTATTAACCTTGCTTATAAAGCACCTGAAGAGGCTAATATTATGCCAAAATATTAATGAGATTTAAAAGCTGCAAAATCTAAGTTATTACTAGGTTAGCCATCTTCTTTAAGCTAACTCTACAGTTACTACGTCTATTTAATCCATTCTCTGTGAACAACCTGTGTTTTCAATCTTGTTTTATATTTGATGATATTCTCTCTTAGAAAACTTACTTTTTATTGTTTTAAATTCCCAGGCAGAAGATGGCCAAGGAAAGGTGCCTTAAAAAGTCCTTTCAAGACAGTCTTGAAGACATAAAGAAACGGATGAAAGAGAAAAGGAATAAAAATTTGGCAGAGATTGGCAAACGAAAGTCTTTTGTAACTGCACCATGCCAGATAATCTGTAAGAGATTTTCATGTGCTTTTGCATCACTTTTTAAGTTTAGATTTAATACATAATAAAAAAAATTTTATCCTCTTTTAGCCAACACTTCTACACTGCTAAAGAACTACCAAGACAACAACAGAATGTTAGTTTTAGCTTTGCAAAATGAAAAATCCAAAGTGAGAGAAGCCCAAGATATCATCCTCCAACTGAGAAAAGAATGTTACTACCTCACGTGTCAGCTATATGCATTGAAAGAAAAACTAACTGCACAACAAACAGAAGAAACTGCTCAGGTATTTTTATTACAAATGGTGAATTTCTGAGGAAAAAATGTGACAGCCATGAATTGGCAATTTAGATCAATTATGTTATTTAAATTAATTACTCATAGCTCTGTTATCAGTGAATTGATTAAAACATCTCTCACCAGTTAAGAAAACTTCAAGCACATACGTGATTGAGGCTTGAGCTTGTATAACTTGGTTCTGAAAGCAGGTAGCAAGACAAGGTACAGAAGAACTAGTTTAGCCTGTTGCACTGCTGGTCCCTTTGACTGTTCAGCTAAGTGAATCAAAAATAGCTAAAGGTCTAAAAGTGGTACTTGATGCAGGCTAGTCCAGCAGTTTTAATCAGTGGTATAAATCTTACCTTTTCTATGTAGTTTTGTTACATTTAGTAAGGTTTTATAAGAAATACCTTAATTTGGGAGGGGGGTATTTAAGTGCTTTTTGAAGAGTCATTTTTACTATGAGTTGGTTAAATAAGGAAAACTACACATTAACTGGGTATTAACAGAAACAGTTTACTTTCTTCCTGGTTGGCCATCTGTTTGCTATGCTGGTGAAGACAGTTGTGTTGGCACTTGGGCCAGGAAACCAGAGAAGAAAGCCAGACCATAGTGATTAGGGGATATAGACTCAGGAAAGGAATAAAGTCACCTCTCTGCTGACAGGGGGAGTCAATGAAAGAGTTCTTGCTTCCCTGCACCTAAGATGATTACATATTTTTTTCTGTGTATGATACAGGGAATGTACATATGCATATATATGCAATACATGCATATACAGTGTAGCAGAGAATTGTCTATAAAGATTTGATACAATTTCCTTCATGTGAGGGTTAGATTATTTTTAAAAGGGTTTTTTTTTTCCTTCAGAATATAATCTTTCCTAATTTTTTTTCTTTTCCTTGTTTAGTCAACTAGTCAGGAAAAAAAAAAAATCCCTCCAAAGATATTTGAATCTTCCTTTTCCCTTTCCTAAGTTTTTGATGGAATCATATATAGAATAGTGAAAAATGAGTACCTGATAAGATAATCACAAAAACAGTTGGAAGAATTCTATTATTGCAGGGCTTTTGACATTTATCAATGATTTTTGAGTATTTATTAAAACATATTATTAGTTGCTGGGCAAAAGTGTTCTTAGCATTTAAAACATCAGTTTGTTTTCTGCCATATACTTGCTACATGTGTCACTCTCTCTCAACCATCATTCTATACTCGTGCTTCCATGCTCATCAAGTCAATTTATCAGTGATGGAAAAGCTTAAAATGTTTTAATAAGAAGAATGTTTTTCTTGCCTGACAGTAGTTAGCTTATAGGGATTAATCACAAAGTAGTTTCTAATAGCCTTTTCTTCCCTAAATTTTATAATGAATCTTTTTAGTAACTTGTTATTAAATTATATTATTCTGGGGATGCCTGGTGGTTCAGTCGGTTAAGCGTCTGCCTTCGACTCAGGTCATGATCTCAGTGTTGTGGGATTGAGTCCTGCATTGGGCTCTCTGCTCAGCGGGGAGTCTGCTTCTCCCTCTGACCCTCCCCTCTCTTGTGCTCTCTCTCTCTCTCAAATAAGTAAATAAATCTTTTAAAAAAAAGTCTAAAAAAATAAAAACAAATAAAAATAAATTATATTATTCTGTAGTTAAATATTCTCCTTTATTTACCTTCAGTAATACTACTACTTAAATTTAGAACATTAGCTATACTGAAAATAAATTGAAGACTTTTAACAGGATTAAATTTCTAGTTGTTTTGTTTCTCTTGAACAGTTTTAACCTATCGTAATGTCAGCATCTTTTATGTGCATCAAATTCAAAAAAACAACGGAACTGAATTAGAGTGATCTCTAAGGAATCTGTCTGGAGCTTTCACCTTCCTGATACAAATCTACAAATCTGCCTGTGTCTTTGCTGTTCTTCATCTTTCCTCCTGTCACAGTGGCAGAAGTGCCTCTGCTCCTATGGAAGGCTGAGACCTCCCCTGTGCATCAGATTCCCTTTTTCTCATCTCTAGGACTTTGCTCCTAAAAGTTTGTGCTCTTTCAACACGTATTTCCCTCTTGGCTGAGTCATTCTAGCCATCATACAAATGTGCTTTAGTATCTCTTCCCTTAAGAGGAAAAGAAAATAAATGAAACCTCTCCTGGTTTCACATCCCTCTACTCATTTCTCTGCTTCCCTTCACAGCAGAACTTTAGCAGAGAGAACAGTGCACTTACTGTCTTCACTTCCTCAGCTTCCATATACATTTGAACTTACTCTTACCTGGCTTTTATCCCCATCGTTCTATGGTCACTGTGCCAGGTGCCCACAACCCCCATTTTTAGTGGCCACTTCTCTTTCTTCTTGACCTTGAAGTAATAAACAACGTACTTTGATCTCTCAGCTTTCTTACTATCATACTCTCCTGGTTGTCCTACCTTTCTGACTGTTCCAAGTCAGCCTCCTTTGCTCGCTTCTTCTTTACTTTCAAATGTCCATTGTCCTAGACCCATCTTATCTTATCCCCCTCCCACAGCTTTAAATACTATCTGTCTGCTGATGACTTCCAAATTTATAGCTCAACACACACACACAACCACTTTTTGATATATCTACTTAAATACTTATAAAGGATCTCAAACATATTTTGTACAAAGTACAACTCTTTATTTTCCCTCTCCCAAAGATACTGTCTCTGTGAGTCTTACTCAATCTCCTAAAACAACCTATCCATTTGCTCAAGTCAAAACCAAAGAGGCTTCCCTCTCCCTCACTGTCCCCACCTCCACCCCTATTCAATCTCAGCACACTTTGTTCTCTTAACACCTTCCACTGGGCTTTACCTCTGTAGCCATAGGACTCGAGTCCTAGCTATTATGAATGTCTTGCTAGATTTACTACAATGACTTCCTAACTCCTGCTCTTGGCCCCTTTCAATCCATGTTTCACACAGTGGCCAGATTGATCTTCTTAAAACTTAGATCATTTTACTTTCCTGCTTAACATTTACGTGACTTCCCATCACACTTAGACTAAAATCCAAACCCATGGACTCCCAAGGCCCCACATTATGTGGCCTCTGTGCGCACATGCCCTACTGTTCTCACTATGAGACAGGTCATAGATGACTCCAGCCACAATGGCCTTTCTTTTCTAAACACAGCAAGGTTTTTCCTACACCATGACTTTTATATTTGCTGTTTCTACCACTTTTTCTTTCCCTGCTCTTTCAATGGCTGGTTCCTCTGCATTCTTTAGATTTCAGATGAAAGTCACCCTATCTAAGAGAACCCTCCAACCTCAAGTACTCTGTCACTTCAACTCTGAGTATTTCCTTCATAACACTTTATCAATATCTGAAATAATTATTTATATATCTCTTTCCCTTCATTTTAAATTTTTCTCTCCCTACACTAGAATTAAGCTTTATGAGGGTTGGACTTAAATCTATTTTTAAGCTGCTATAGATCTAGTTTCTAGAACAGAGCCTGACACCATATAGAGCGCGCACATGTTTTTATTGTTAAATAAATGAATGCTTTGTTATGAATATTTCAATTGTACCACCGTTTTCTTTGTTTTAATATATTAACAGAACCAGGAAATATGTCCCTCTGGAATGGACTCCAATAGTGACAACAACTCTGGGGATTTATTTGTGAAGTTAGTATCAAATTTCATTATTGGGGGGTGGGAGGGAAGGGGTGCTGGGTGATGGACATTGGAGAGGGTATGTGCTATGGTGAGCACTGTGAATTGTGTAAGACTGATGAATCACAGACCTGTACCCCTGAAACAAATATTATATTTTAATAAAAATAATAAAAAATTTTCATTATTATGATTCCTAATAGCAAGAAAGATTTAATTCTGTGATGCATTTACGAAAGAAAATTTGCATAATACAGATTCTTGTGTTTGGAGTCTGATGTTTTCTCTTCTAAAAATGTATTTAAAAAAATATGATACATTGATATTGTTACATTTAGCCAAGCCAAAACTTTCTTATGTTTACTTTTCTGATGTCTAGGAATAAGCTAGTTATTTAAATATAACTGAATTTCTTCAGTTATATTTTTCTTATATCATATTTTTATTCTAAGGATTGGTTATTCAAATGACGGTATTTTGCCAGTACTACAAATAGTCTGGTTTAGAAATGAAATATAATAAAACATCATGTTTAACACAACTTTCACCCTGTCTTGCTAATCCAATTCATTCCTAAATATAGTCAGACCCCCATATACCCTCCTCCCCTTCTGTTAGATCAAGTATAGTATGCTTATGAATTATTGAGATATAACTATATATAGTAAAATGCACAGATCTTAATTACACAGTTTAATGAGTTTGACTAATGTATACACCTGTGGAACCCAAATCTCAATTATGATATAGAGCACTGCTGTCACTCTAGCTGGGCTTTCTTAGTTTCAGCATTATTGACATTTTAGGCCAGATCATCCTTTGTTGTGGAGGGCTATCCTAAGCATTGTGGGACATTTAGCAGCATCCTTGGCCTCTACCACTAAATGTCAGTGGCACTTCCCTCCCCCAGTTATGAGAAGCAAAAATGTCTCCAGACAGTGCCACGTATCCATATAATTATCCCCAATTAGAACCATTGCCATAAGCCATCTCCTCCTATCCCTTTCAAGTCTATGCCCTTCTCTTCACAAAAGTAATCACTAAGCTGCTTTCTATCCCCATATTAATTTTAATCATGAATAGTTGAAAATAGTTGAACTGTAAGATCTGACAAAATATTTATGTAATGGTCAAAAAGTAAGATGGGGTAATTGACTTTCTATAAGATTCCTGAAATTGTTAATTAGTTACCATAACTTACTTAAACCTGTATTTAATTTTCAATGTCTAGAGGGAAAAATTCTCTACAGGGAATAAAGAATAAAATTAGGGTGAAACAGCCAGTCATAGTATTAAAGCATAAAGAAAATTGTTTCATGAGCCAAAGGGGGACAAGATTTTTAAAAATAAATAGGATTAACTTTAGAGGGGTCAGTAGTTAGGCATCATAAAAACATAAACTACCAAGAAAAGAAAAAAAAGATCATAGCTCAGCTAATGATGAAGCAGGCTGATAAAGAGTAATCAGATTCCATTTCTATAATAGATTTTGTAAGTCAATACCGATTGGCTGTTTCTCCAGGTAAATGAAATTATGAGTTATGGCATGTCTTCATTGATAAGGTAGTTCTTCCAGTGGGAGTTGAATGTCAGTCATAACAAACCAGCCTCCATATAATCAGCATAAATGTTTTTTTTTCCTTGAAACTGAACAGACACACTGATTTAAAATAGAATTATGAAATGATACTAAAGAGAAAATTTTAATCTTAAGAAAATCTTAAATTTGTTTTTATTATAAAATTGTTAAATAAATTTCTATTTTTCATTGGCTAGACAAGTTCCTCTTCAGGAAGCTCACCTTCCAGGACAAGGAGAATCATTCCAAATAGAAGGTAATTCAAGCGAAAATCTAAAAATACTATTAAGGGGAAGATGAGATCTTTGTGAACAAGTAACAAATTTCTCTAGTATTTTTTTAACTTTTTAATTTGCTCATCTGGCATTCTTCTGCTCAAAGCAAATCTGTTTATTTTACACGGAATAATAACAGTTTTAAAATACTTCCATTTATTTTGCCAAATCTATAATCAGCTATAAACGGCTGCAATTTACTGAGCCCTACTATGTGCCAAGCTCTGTGTTAGCCATTTTACATACATTCTGTCACTTGACCCTCACAACAACCTTGGACTGTAGGTACAGTTGGTCCCATTTTATATAGACTCAAAGAAGTAAAGTATCTTACAAGAAGTGGCCCGAATGGTAAAACCTAGTGTTTAAACTCAAAGCTGACTTCCAAAGCCATGCCATTCTTTCCACTTCTAAATTGACATGTCCCTGTTCTCAAATATCAATCCTTTCTACTTGAACTAAGCTTTGAAGAAGGGATAGCATTTGAATAAGCAGAACCAAATATCCTCACTTTTCCTAAAAATACAGATTATATTTCTTACCTGAAGGGCTTTGCAATTATCCCAATCTTACTCATTTTCAAAGAACACCTTAGCTCCCACTTTCTCAAGTGTACTTGTACTACTTTAAAATATGAGGTTCTTTTCCACTGAATCCCATACACATAGATACATATAGCCTACTAGTTTTTCTTGAAACCTTTAAATCAGGGACACAGAAAACCCCCAGTTAGAATATTTTCGAAGGTTATATAAGAGTCTTTCACAAGTCAGATAGAAGCCATCAATTGATCATTGCCAAATAAATAGATGGCAGTATTAAGTTCCCCAGATTTGTATTTACTTAGAGCCAATGTGGAGAAACTACAGAATGACTTTTCATTTATTCCATTTTTAATTTTGAGTTCTAAGATTGCTGAAATTAAAGTTTTCATAAAGTAAAACTATTTTTCTCATTTACTTTTTAAATTCTCAGAGCAAATACCTATTTCTCAAGATAGACTGGGATTTGATTTGGATTCAGATGAAGATAAATCTGCTGATAATGTCTTACCTAGAACTGTATCTGTCCGTCGGAGTTTAAAGAAACATCTCAACAATCTATGTCAGTTCAATACCTTGGATGATTTTGAAATCAGTCATTTCTCAGTGCAGCCCTTTGAATCTGAAAGATGTGTAGACCCACTAGTAAACATGCACCTAACAGAAAACGTAGAACAAAATGTTTGTCAATGGAATAAGGATCAAATTAACTTATCACCAAAGCTGATTGACCCAGGAAGACCTGCTAAAACAAAAGAAAACATTTTAGAATATAAATTTGAACAAACTGAAAATAAGCACAGAGGTGCACAAGGAAGAAGAGGAGAAGAGAAAAGAAAAACTAACAGAAGGAGAAAATCAAAATCTGTATCAAAGTATAAAGGGAGCAAAAGTGAAAACAAAAAAACTGTTTCCAAAAAAAAGTTGGATGAATGTGTCATTTCCAGTGATGCTTACAATTTTAACTTGGAAGAGGGTATTCATCTCACTCCTTTCCGACAAAAAATGAGCAATGATTCTAACAGAGAAGAAAACAACAATGAATTTGAAGTGAGCGTCTATGAATCAAGTGGTTCAGGAGATGATTCTGATGACCTCTATTTGCCCACTTGCAAGTACAGTCAAGATCTCTCCAGTGAATCAGATAGGAGCCCAGTCGCCAGGTCTCGACCTAAGAGAGCACTAAAATACAGGGATGAAAAAGAGATGGAGGATTCTAAGCTTACAAAAACTCCTATAAGTAAGTGATCTACTTGTTTGCCTGCATTTTTAATGTTTATAATAAATGATCACTCCTGATGCTTATATGCTATACTTACCATCTGTTTCTCTGGGGGAGATTAGAGACTTGCCATCTGTCTCTAGGGGAAGTTCTGATTAAACAATGGGGGCCTGGGATGGAAATCACAATTGTATGGCTCTGACCTACTTTAAGCTAATTTAAATCTTCTTTAAAAATAAATACTACTTTTTACAGAGAAAGCATTTTTATTTTTAGTAAATGAAGCCTTCCAACATAAGGAAAAACTTTTTGGTGGAGTTAGGTTGAATTAAAATATCTTTTATACACTCACCTGAAACAGGCCCTTGAAAATGAAATCAAATTTGAATCCAGTGACCTGTCATTTTAATGGCTTTGCTTCATATTCAATTTGACAGGAACCATGATTATAAATTGATTCATTCTAGGTAATGAAAGGTGGCTAGACCAAACTTTTTCCTCAGTTGATAGGCTTAGTATTCTTCTCTAAGACATTTGTAAGACACCTAAAAACTGTGACTTAGAAAAATCTTGCTTTTATTAGATCAAAAGTAGGCATGGTTCAAAAGTTGATGATAGAGCCTGCATCTGCCCACAAAGATTCTCATCTGGAAAATTTAGTGTGGTTAAACTAATTTGTTTGGTCAGGTTGTAGCATTCCTAAAACATTGTCATGCTATTTCATTTGATACTCAGAAAAACTCTATGAAGGGGCACCTTGGTGGCTCCGTCAGTTAAGCGTCTGCCTTTGGCTCAGGTCATGATCTCAGTGTCCTGGGATCGAGCCCCGCAGTGGACTCCCTGCTCAGCCCGGAGCCTGCTTCTCCCTCTCCCCCTGCTTGTGCTCTCTCTCTCTCTCTGTCAAATTAAAACCTTAAAAAAAAAAAAAAAAGAAAAAGAAAAACTCTATGAAGTGTAGGTATTACCATGTTTGTATTATTTATAAGGAAACTTAAAACCTAAAAAATTTAAATGACTTTCCAAGGTCAACCAGTTAGGCAGTGGTAGTATACAAATGCGTGGTTTTTTAAATATGCTATAATAATGTTACAGAATCAAACAAGACCGGCAAAATGTTGATAATTATTGAAGCTAGGTAACTGGGGTTTCATTATTATTGTTGTCTCTGTATTTGTGTATCCTTGAAATTTTACACAGTAAGTTTAAAAAAAAAAATTACACTCTAATATAGTGTCAGAGTTTAATCCCCAGATTATCAGCATCACTATTACGTGAAACCTCTTAAAAATGCAGAATCTGAGGCCATACCCTTGAATCAGAATCTGCATCTTTTTAACAAGTTCCCTGGGGAATTTGTATATATATAAATTTTGAGAAGTACTGTTCCAGAATATAGCAACTGATCGGATGTTGCTTAGCCATATTTTCCAAACTAAAAGTTGGAATAATTAGTATAGTACAGTGTACTTCTGTGGGGACAAAAAAAGACAGTATTTGAAACCTAGATAACCCTGGTTGCTAAATATAGGCATTTTACAGTTATAGTTTGACTACGAAAAACAATTTGCCTTTTTAAAGCTGTGTGAAGAGATTGTCTTATAGTGTCCTTCTGTGTGCTGAGTACCTGTCACTCAATACAGATCTAGCTCCAAAGTAGAATAACTTGGATGCCTATGATAGGAAAAACATTGGGTAACTTTTTTAACATATTAGCTTTACCAGAGTGAACCCCTTTCCTGCTAGTCTCCACAGAGGCTACGGTGTAGAATTCTCATTTATTAAAGTGAGTTTAAGTGGCTTTTTTTTTTAAGATTTTATTTATTTATTTGACAGAGAGAGCGAGACAGCGAGAGAGGGAACACAAGCAGGGGGAGTGGGAGAGGGAGAAGCAGGCTTCCTGCGGAGCGGGGAGCCCGATGTGGGACTCGATCCCAGGACCCTGGGATCATGACCTGAGCCGAAGGCAGACGCTCAACGACTGAGCCACCCAGGCGCCCCTAAATGGCTTACGACTGTAGGAAGCCACTTGATAAATTTTGGTATTGAAAAAGATGGAGGCCTTGATGATTCTACAGAGGAAGGTGGAACTAAAATGCAATTCCATAATTGAAAGTAATTCATTATGCCCACGTTATCGTTAAAGAATTGTAATTTTTTTTTTAAAGAATTTTAAGTTTTAGTAACTTGTATCAGTTCTTCACATCCACAGTAATATTTCAGTGTTATCTGGGATGAAAAAATGAATGGTTTAAAAAAAATCTATTATAAAATGCTGGATTTGTACATGTTTAGGATGTGTAATTGCACACAATTTTAGTTCCTGTGGTTTTTTTTTTCCTTTCATTTGGAACCATATTCACTAAAAGTTGTTTTTATAGGTGCACTACCTAAAACTCACCACTCACCTCATTGTAGCCTGAAGGATATCACCAATGTCCCCTTGTATCCTGAGGTGAAAATCAGAAAACTTTCTCTTTCTCCAAAAAAGAAAGAAAGCCCAGCAGTGTTGCTGCCTAAGCGCAGGTGCGCAGTCAGTATGAACTATAAGGAACCCACACTCGCTTCGTAAGTATTTGATTTGTGGGACCCCACCTCTAATGATACATGTGGGGGGAGTAAGGTTTGGAGCTTTGTTCAAGAATGAGTCTTGTTGAAATATAAAATTTTGATTAAAAACTGAAGTGGGAGGGCGCCTGGGTGGCTCAGTTGGTTAAGCGACTGCCTTCGGCTCAGGTCGTGATCCTGGAGTCCCGGGATCGAGTCCTGCATCGGGCTCCCTGCTCAGCGGGGAGTCTGCTTCTCCCTCTGACCCTCCTCCCTCTCATGCTGTCTCTCTCTCATTCTCTCTCTCAAATAAATAAAATCTTTAAAAAAAAAAAAAAAAAACTGAAGTGGGAATATTAGCACTGGCATATTTTACAATACGTTTATATTGAAGAGTGAATTAGTATTGGGATGTTTATAATTATGCTTAAGAGTTCTTTTTACCCTTATAGGAAACTGAGAAGAGGAGACCCTTTTACAGATTTGTGTTTCTTGAATTCTCCGATTTTCAAACAGAAAAAGGATTCCAGACGCAGTTCTAAAAAAAAAAGTATGAAGCAAATACAGTGAAGTGTTTGTTGGATGCTGTTTAAATTCATCCTATTACACTTCCTTCTATCTCTCCAAGGGAGAATCTCTAAGATAGTACACAATAGGGTTGAACTGTTGCCATGGAATATTCTTTGACCGAACTCTAGATCACGGAAATTTCTTCAAAACTGTACTTCAAATGTGATTCTTTTTTTTTATACCATTAATAAATTTGGTTTATTTTTTATTTTAAATACAAATAACTGGACTTAAGCCCTATTTCTTAAACTGCCTAAAACTCTTAGTTTTACTCAGAATGTATCTTCTGCAAAAATTTTAGAAATGAGTAATCAAATTAAGATGTTTTAATTATAAGCTTCTGGTGCCTTTATTTTTCCCTTAAGTGGAAAATACTAGAATGAATGATTTTTGGACAGGCCAAGGATCTTTTGAAACTCTTTATATAACATTTGAATAAAATAAATCCTTGGCATGCATAGTAGGGTATACCCTAAGTTGTTCGTGGATCCCTTATACCACTGTTGTATTTAAAATTTCAAATAAAATGTGAGATCATTATTAAAGAATTAATGGTTGCTTAGGCTCAGGGACTAGGTGACTAGCTCTGAATACCAGGCAGTGTGTACATTGTTCAGTGATACCTCAGCAAAATCACAAGTTGTTATGTCTTGGACTTTCAGGATAGTTCCCTAATTAGTGGTTACCATGTTGGGGTCAATGCAGATAAAGAATATTTCCATCACCACAGAAAGCTCTCTATTGGGTGATTGCATTTTTAGTATTTCTGTATTCTTGCTGTAGCATTTATCCATACACTGTTAAGAATTGTTTTATATTTTAACATTTTACGTGAATGTTATATTGTATATATTTTTTTGCAACCAAGTTTTAACTCACCATTATTTTTGAGATTTATCCATGTTGGCAGATGTAGATTATTTTCATCGTTGTACAGTATTTTATTATATAAATAAACTAGACTTATTCTTTTGAGAGATAATTTGCTTCCACTTTTTTCATTATTACAAGTTAGTGCTGCGGTGAATATTCTACATTCTTGCACACATGTGAATAAGTTTCCGTGGAGTTGATACCTAGAAGGGGAGTTACTCTCTAAAGTGGTTGTACCAATTTTCCTGACACAAGAAGTGTATAACTCTCCTGTCAGCAACATGTAAGTTCCAGTTTTCCCACACACTATCACTTGGTATTATTGGACATTGAAATTACCTATGGCAATGAATGTGAAATGGTTTCTCTTTGTTTTAATTATTTATTTTATCTCATTTGAGTTCATTACTTATGAGAATTCAAATGTTTATTGGTCACTCATTCCTTTTATGAATTGCTTATTGTGTACTTTGCCCACTTTTTAGCTAGCGTGTCTTTTTCTTAATAGAATGGGCTCTTTATATATCCTAGATAGTATTCCTTGTCTTTATTTATATGTGCTATAACTGTTTCTACTTTATTTTTACCTTATGTTTTTTTGATATTCAGGAATTTTAAATATTGATGTCCTCTATCACCTTTTCCCTTAAGGTTTTTCTCTAAAATTTGTAGTTTTTCTTTTTCACTTGGGTCTTTAAACCGTTTGGTATTTTGTCAAATGGGGATCTGATTTTATTTCATTTTCCGGAGAATAGCCCATTGTCCCAGCACTATTCATTGATTAATCTATCTGCTGTCTTTGACACTGAAGTTTCTTTCTATTGGTTTATTTGTCAAGCAATGGGCTGGGTACTGTATAGTCACATTTTTTTGTTTGTAGTTTAGTGGTAAAATACCATTTTGATCATTTTTAAGTGTATAGTTCAGTAGCATTACATACATTCACATTGTCCATCACCATCACCATTATCCATCTGCAGAACTTTTTCATCATCCCAAACTGAAATCCTGTACCCATTAAATAGTAACTCCCCATTTACCCACCCCCCCATACCCTAGTAACTATTCTACTTTCTGTCTCTATGAATTTGAGTATTCCAGGTACCTCATATAAATGGAATCGTACAGTACTTGTCCTTTTGTGTCTGGCTTATTTCACTTATCCATGTCTGCACCTAACAGAATTTCATTCCTTTTTCAAGTATTCAAGTGCTAGAATACTGAGTAGTATTCCATTGGGTATATGTAGCAGATTTTGTTTATCTCTCAGTGGACATCTGGGTTGTTTCCACTTTTTATCTATATGCTAATACAAAGATCTATTTGAGTTCCTGCTTTTAATTTTTAAATATATACCCAGAAGTAGAATGGTTGATTATATGGTAATTCTGTATTTTGATGAACCAACATACTGTGTTCTAGAGTGGCTACACCCATTTTATATTCCCACCAGCAATGCATAGGGGTTCCAATTTTTCCATATCCTTGCTAGTACTTTTGTGCGTTTTTTCCACAATACCTATCCTATTGGTGTGAAGTGGCATCTCATTGTGGTATATTGACTTGCATTACATTAATGATTAATGATGTTAAGCGTCTTTTCATATGCTCATTGTCCGTTTGTATACCTTCAGAAAAATGTCTGTTCAAGTCCTATGCCTGTTTTTGAATTGGGTTGTTTTTGTTGTTGAATCTTAGGAGTTCCTTAAACGTTCTAGATATTAATCCCTTATCAGATATGTGATTTGCAAATGTTTTCCCCCATTATGTGGGTTGGCTTTTTATTGTTGGAGTATCCTTTGATGCACAAAAGTTATTAATTTTGATTAAGTCCAGTTTATCAATTTTTCCTCGTCTTTGCTTTTGATTGTTATACCCAAGAAATCATTGCCAAATCCAATGTCATGAAGTTTTTCCCGTACTTTTTCTTGTCACATTTGTTTTTAAAGAAATAGATGGAATTGGTTTGCTAATATTTTGCTTAGGATTTTTTATACCTATGATCACAAGTAAAATTTGCCTATATCCTTTCCCATATATATTTTTGGTAGCAAGGCCATACTAGCCTCATAAAATTAGTTGAGAACCTTCTCTTTTTGCTCTGTGGAACAAATTGTTACCAATTCAGGTTTGGTAAAACTTGCCATTAAAACTATTTTATCCTGTTTTGTGGGCAAATTTTTGTCTTGGTTTTTTAAATGATTATAAATTCTCTAATTCTTCTTGATTCTATTTAGCTAAATTACCTTTTTCTTAGGAATTACATATTTCTTTATCTGTTTTATTTAATGATGTTACAGTATTTCTTAAATTTCTCCAATCTCTGTACTATCTAGTTATGTCACTTTTTTATTGCCTATTTGTGCCTGCTTTCTTTTGTACTGAATCTATTTTGTTAGTTGTTAATCTTTTCCATTTTGTTAATCTTTTCAAAAGACCAGCTTTTGTTGATCCTCAGTTTTTTCATTTTCTACTTTATTAATTTCTATTATTTTCTTTGTTCACATTCTTTGGGTTTATGTTGTCATTTTCTAACTTCTATCTAGCTCCTTGATGTCTAGCCTTCCTTTTTTTAAAGACTGTAATTTTAAGTAATCTCTCCACCCAATATATGACTCAAACTCTTGAGTCCTGACCCTAAGATCAAGAATTGCATGCTCCACTGACTGAGCCAGCCAGGTGCCCCTAGTCTTCCTTATTAACGTAAGTTTTTAAAGGCATACACATTTTTGCCTCTTAGTTTTACTGCATGACCTCTTCAGTGTGTTTTATATATGTATCTCCTTAACTTTGATTTCAAAGGCGCTCTCAAGTATTTTTTAACTTTGTGATTTCTTTTTTGACCTATCAGTTATGTAAAATCATTTTTTTTCATACCAAAGTGGAGATTTCTATTGTTATTTTTTGTTATTGACTTCTATTCTTTTTGTAATACATCAAAAGATTATTTGTATGGTGTTGATTCTTTGGTATATGTTAAATCTTTTGTGACTAGTAAGTTGTCAAATTTTACAAATGTTTAACAGTGTGTACTAGAAAAAAATATAAATTCTCTTATTGTTGAATGTAATGTATAACGTTTTCAAATTTTTCATAGCTTTACCAATTTTTTCTGATTGTTTCATCATTTGCTTAAAAGTATAACATCTTCCACAAAATTTCTGGATTTATTGATTTCATTTTCCTAGTGAACTGTTCCTTTTATCACTGTTGTAGTCATTCTTTTTCCCTCAGAATGCTGTTTTAATATCTTATATAGCTAAGGCAACTTATATATGGTTAATATTTTCCTGTATATGGTTAATATTAGTATTTTTACTATATCATTTTTCTTTCCATTTCTTTTTTTTTTTTTTTAAGACTTTATTTATTTGCGAGAGAGAGAATGAGAGACAGAGAGCATGAGAGGGAGGAGGGTCAGAGGGAGAAGCAGGCTCCCTGCCGAGCAGGGAGCCCGATGCGGGACTCGATCCCGGGACTCCAGGATCATGACCTGAGCCGAAGGCAGTCGCTTAACCAACTGAGCCACCCAGGCGCCCTTTCTTTCCATTTCTTTAAGCCTTCCTATGTTAATGTTTTAGATGTATTTCATTAATGAGCATATTACTAGATTTTTGGTTTTGGTCAAAACTGAATTGTCATCTTTTACCTAGCAAATTAAGTCCATTTATTGTGATAACTCCTATGATTTGATTTATTTCTATCAAATATTTTTATGCTATCTACTCTGCCTTTTTCTTCTTTACGGTTTACCACTGGATTAGTGGCGTTGTCTTTATTTCTACTTTTATTAAACGGCTATCCTGGGGTGCCTGGGTGGCTCAGTCATTAAGCATCTGCCTTCAGCTCAGGTCATGATCCCAGGGTCCTGGGATCCAGCTGCGCATAAGGCTCCCTGCTCTGCGGGAAGCCTGCTTCTCCCTCTCCCACTCCCCCTGCTTGTGTTCCTTCTCTGGCTGTCTCTCTGTCAAATAAATAAAATCTTTAAAAATAAAATAAAATAAATGGCTATCCTGAAATGGCTTAATTTGTACACTTGACTTACCAAAGTCCAAGTTTCTGAAGCATTTATAAGTCATTTTGATGAGGGCCAAATTCTTTTTTCTAGAAACAAATTTAATTTTTCCCCTCACTCTTGTTGATGTAGATTGACAGTTACTTCCCCCAACATTTCATTTTCTTATGGTCTTAATTTTGCTGTTGAGAAGCCTTGTCTAATCTTTGCTCATATTTTGTTAATTTATCCTAAGCATTTCATACTGTTGACTTAATGTAAATGTACTTTTTTAATTTTTTTTTTTAAAGATTTTATTTGAGGGGCGCCTGGGTGGCTCAGTCGTTAAGCGTCTGCCTTCGGCTCAGGTCATGATCCCAGGGTCCTGGGATCGAGCCCCGCATCGGGCTCCCTGCTCCGCGGGAAGCCTGCTTCTCCCTCTCCCACTCCCCCTGCTTGTGTTCCCCTCTCTCGCTGTGTCTCTCTCTGTCAAATAAATAAAATCTTTAAAAAAAAAAAAAAGATTTTATTTGAGAGAGAAAGAATGAGAGACAGAGAGCATGAGAGGGAGCAGGGTCAGGGAGAAGCAGACTTCTGCTGAGCAGGGAGCCTGATGCGGGACTCGATCCTGGGACTCCAGGATCATGACCTGAGCTGAAGGCAGTCGCTTAACCAACTGAGTCACCCAGGCGCCCCAATGTAAATGTATTTTTTTTTTTTTTAAGATTTTATTTGAGACAGAGAGAATGAGAGAGAGTGAGCACGTGAGAGGGGGAGGGTCAGAGGCAGAAGCAGGCTCCCTGCCAAGCAGGAAGCCCGATGCAGGACTCGATCCCGGGACTCCAGGATCATGACCTGAGCCAAAAGCAGTCGCTTAACCAACTGAGCCACCCAGGCGCCCCAATGTAAATGTATTTTTAAAATTCATTTTCACTTATTGGCTGCTAGTTTATGTAAATGCAATTGATTTTCATATATAGACTTCGCTAAATTCACTCACTAGTTCTATTTTTATGTAGATTCCTTAGAATTTTTTAATGTACATTACCTTATTGTCTATAAATAAAGACAGTTCACCTCTAACTTGTGTGCCCTTTCTTGCCTAACTGCACTCACTAGACCCTCTACTATAATGTTAAATCAAAGTAATGAGAGCAGACATCTTTGCCTTAATCTCAACCTTGGAAGCATTTGGTTTTTCAGCATTACTGTGATGTTGGCTGTAAGTTTTTATTAATAACCTTTATCATACTGAGGAAGTTTCCTCTTACTCTGTTTGCTAGTTTTTCTATCAAATTATGAATGGGTGTTGAGCTTTTGTCAAATGCTTTATCTGCATCTATTGAGATGAACGTGTTTTGTTCTCCTTTATGCTATTCATATAATTAATGAATTTTCAGTGTTAACCTTGACTTAATCAGATGCACCCCACTTGGTCATGATCTCTTATAATTTTTATATATCACTGAATTCCATTTGCTAGTATTTTGTTAAAGATCTCTGCATCTGTGTTTGTGAGGGTTGTGTTGTATAGTTTTCTTAGAATTCTTTTCCTGGCTTCAGTATCAGGGTAACAATACTAGCCCTCATAAAATGATGTCAGAAGTCTTCCCACATCTGTTTTCTGAGTTTGTGTAGGATTGATACTTCTTGTTCCTTACACCTAAGACCTGTGTATCTTATTATATGTGCTTTATATGATATTGTGTTGTATTGCATGTTTATTGTTAATTATACTTTATTTTTTTTTTAATGTTAAAAAATACAGGAGGGGATGTTGAGCTTTCCACAAAACAAGCTACAACTACACAAGTGTGAGTGTGTTGAGGAGTAGAAGCAGTCCTGGCACACTGAATTAATAACAATTGTATGGGGGAAAAAAAGGTCTGAATTAGAACTTGGTCACAAGATTTGTATAAACCATGTGTGTATTCTATTCAACTCTTTAAAACAACCAACATTAACCAAACTTAGGCACTTTCTTATAACCCTTTGCCTATCCTGCTGCTGTACTGCCCTACTGGACAAAAAGGCAGATTTTCTGTTCTTAGATATTTTCAAGCATAAATAGGATACCCATCTCTTAACTGTAGAAAATGGGTAGTTAACAGCGAAGAATAGAGACCAGTGAATTTTAGAAAGGGCCCCAAAACCAAGTGAAGTGGTATGCAGAAAGTGCATATGCATGAATACGTGCATGATTTTGAGAAGGTTCCTACTTTCCAACAAATTCTCCAAGGGATTTTTCTTAAAGAACTTCAAACCTACATAAATTAAAACTGACAACCTTCAGTTCAGCTTAGAAAATTACACACACACACACACATTAGCCGTGTAGTTTTTCATCTTTTTAAACGAATTCTGCCAAGGTTGTGTTGGACTTCCCAATAACAAGAGGGAGTAGGAACACTGACTTTTGTATTCCTTGCTTTTCTCTGCCTTGTTGAAATATACTGCTTTTTAATAAACCCACAGAAAATCTCCAGCTTTGTCTTTGTTAACTTTTTTCCACAAAAAAATTAAAGATGCTCCCATAAAGAAACCAAGGCATAAATATACATAAATTACATTAGAAAACTTTTCATGATACTTACGGGTGTTCCCTCACCTCCTCTCAGCATCTTCCGTTTACTTTGTTGAAGCTCTCCCTTCAAAGTATCATTTCTACTTTGCTAAGAGGAGAATGCTAGTTAACGAGGCTGGCGCAGACCAGGGCAGAACATCATGGAAAAAGTCACGGGCTGCCTCCAACAAACTTGCCTTGTACAGCTCTTAGAATCCCTTAAAACAGGAAGAAGCCTGCTTCTCCCTCTCCCCACTCCCCCTGCTTGTGTTCCCTCTCTCGCTATGTCTGTCAAATAAATAAATAAAATCTTTAAAAAAAAAAAAACAGGGGGAGGTGACACATTATTAACCTGTCCATAGTGCCTCAGACTGATGTTTCCACTTCTTAGGTTTCATAATTTTAAATTTTACTTCCAGGTAATATGAAACCCTCAAAGTCTTCTTTTCACTATTCTAACGAATACAACCAGTTTTCACGTATGTTGAACAATACAACTTTATAGCGATTTCTGGTATGGATATATGGGATATGAGTGGGAAGGAGACCTATTCTCCAACTCAGATGTTTATATTTCAGTAGAAGGAGGGACATCACCCCCTGGCCTCCCTCTGCCCTTAGTCACTCCTCCCCCTGGTTGAGGAGTTGCCGTGAGGCCCTGGGACCGCACTGTGTGGCGGCTCCCTGCCTGTCCTCTCCGGGGCTGGCCTGCCTTCAGAGAGCACCACTGCTGTTGGCCGTGCACTGAGCTCGACGGTAAAGGCCCTGCCCTTGGACGGGAAGTGGCAGGTGCCAAACTGCTGGCGAGCCAAGCACATCCTGGGGTTCAGTGTTAGCCCACTTTCCACAGACACATAAAGCCACATTCTCCAACATCCATTTTATTACTAATAAAGATATTCTGGTCATCATATGCCTTATTCTTTTGACTTCTCAGGTGGTTCAGGATTCAGAAAGAAAAGGTATTCTTTGGTGGGTTCTCTCATACCCCCAAGAGGATACTGTGTTCTCTCCTGCAGTCAGCC
>NW_023270268.1:22257576-22351957 GCF_011800145.1 Mirounga leonina
TTTAAAAAAAAAAAAAAAGAAATGATAAGTATTGGGGCGCCTGGGTGGCTCAGTTGGTTAAGCGACTGCCTTCGGCTCAGGTCATGATCCTGGAGTCCCGGGATCGAGTCCCGCATCGGGCTCCCTGCTCCGCGGGAGGCCTGCTACTCCCTCTCCCACTCCCCGTTTGTGTTCCCTCTCTCGCTGTGTCTTTCTCTGTCAAATAAATAAATAAAAAATCTTTAAAAAAAAAAAAAAAAAAGCTCATGAGGAGATGTGTAAGAATCAGCTGTATTTTTATCTGTCTCTTCATTCATCTATTTCACAGATGCACAAAGAAAAACTAGGGAAAAACCGTCTCATTTCTAAACCAGTAACACTCTTCTTTCAGTAGGATTTTTTTTCTTCGTTTAATGAGTGACAGTGGGCAGGATGCAGTGAACCACGCAAGACCCAGACACACTCAAGTGTCTCCTCATGGAATTCTCCCACCGGTGGGCGTGAAGTTTTACGAAACTTCCAACAAATGCAACAATTCTAAACATCTTCATCAAAATGCCTAAAATCTAAGAATTATGGATATAGTCGATGGTCATCAACCGGATCATACACTTGCCCTGTTAAATTTAATAGGCTAGAAGAAGAAAACACAACACCAAATTGAGAGCCTTTTAAAATATAATTTAAAACTATGTTGTACCAGTACAATATATTAATTTTACAAATGTAAAATTTTATCCGCTGTTAAAGCATTTGCAAAAACCACACATCCTACTTCAGCTTTATTGCACAATATCTATAAGAAAATATTAATTTTTAAATTAGAAAACATAAAAATGCTTTCAATATAGAAGAGACAATCTGATTTTAAAGACAATACTCTATAAGAATGTCTACCCAGAAAATAAAAAACTTTCACAGGATACCAAGCTGGACAGATGCTTTGGCAGATTCTGGACAAAGCACTGTTTAAAACCAGTCCAAGATACTTAATCCAAACTGTATCATCATTCTTCATTAGAAATCTAGATGCCACTCAAGGTGGTTTCTTACACTTACAAAAGTTGAGGCATTTTTCAGTGTGAGCATTCTGAATATCTCTTACATATTAAAAACAATACTTCCCACTCAACAGCCATTTGCAGGGTTTTTTCCTTCATGCAGATTATCTCTGGCAACTGTTTTTGACAACTATTTCATGACCATTTTAATTCATTTACGCTGATAAAAAACATCAAGTTAAATACACTTTTAAAACCTAGTCCTTTACAAAAAATCAGTTTATAAATTTGTATCATAAAAATTAGTGTCAAAGACCATCAAAATGGCCTTCATTTTTTTGATATTAGTTGGTTCTCCCAGAGTCGGGATGGCAGATGTCCCACTTATGTAGTGTTAATCAGGAAATAAATCCAAGCACTAAGCTGGAATCCCAAGACAGGTTAGTAAGGTTGTATGATGGATTTTAGTGGGATATTACCCTGGGTCTGTCTTCCAATACAGGTGTTAAAATACTGACAGCAAATCTTGGTGATTTAATTCACCTCAGACAATGAATACAGTCTGGAGATGCAAAAGGAAAAATGTTCATATAATACATTATCAGTGGGGTTATGTATATCATAGAAAAGGGAAAAAATCCTTATTTGTTAGAACAAGGATTCACCAAATTTGATACATATGTAGATTATGCATCTTTTCTTATTAAAGCATGTTGATTCAATCTCCAGTGTTTTTAAATGTATGCCTTTGTGCATCAGGAGATTGCCTTTTGGAACTTATGGCCTGCACAAGCAAAGTCAAATATAATATTACACATTTGTGTAGAGAAAATAATTATTAAAATAGTGGTTATGTGCTCACAAGTTTATTGTAGGTAGACAGAATTATCAAAAATCCAGATGCTTATAAAAAAGTGTGCATTATTTAGAATTTCTTCCTTAGGAATCAAAGCAGTTGCTTTTCTGGAACTGCATTTTTCAGAACTGCTCAAAGCACCTCATCTAGATGAGTGTTTTTAAAAATATATATATAAAAAGTCTACAATGAGACTTCAAACATCACATATTTCACCTTTTACAAGCTTTTTATCATGTATCCCTTCCTTAAAGTCCTTCAGAATAAAATAAAAATAAACTCTCACATTCCATTAGAAAAAAATGGAAACATTCATGGTTTGAAAAGTTTCTGCATTCCCCCGAATCTTGGTACTATGTGCAATCTCCTCATACACAGGTGTTGAGGAAACCCCTGATAATCTATTATTGAATAGTCAGCTAATGGACATGCCATAGAAAATGTACATTAATAGTAGTAAATAGATTAAAATCTATTCCATAAAATAAAAATGTTCTATGACTTCAATTTAAATACATATCTGAAAAGCTAAGAGGAGGTTTTCTGTTTGTTTTTCAAAAGTGCTAATTATTACATTTACAAGTATCTTCAATACATTATGTCCAATTCTTTATAAAACTAAACCACCTTGCTTTAGGCACACTGCTTGATGAGTTTCTAAGAAGCAAAGGGGGAAAAAATCACTTGTCAATTAATCCAGCTTCCTTAATTTTACTGAAGAAGAATTTCTCCAGGATATTGGCACATTTGTAGTATTCACTCTCAGGGGGGTTGTACTCTTTGCAATTGGTAAAGACTCGCTGTAAGTCTGCCATGAATAATTTCTTAGACACGTAGTACCTATTCTTGAGGCGTTCACTCATGGTTTTCAGATCTGCACAGGAAAAAAAAATATTAGCAATCTTTGACTCCTTTTAAACACTAGCTGACAAAAGGGAGACAGGGAGAGAAATCTATGTCATCAGTCTGGCTACATTTTTACCATCCCAATGCCCTTGCTTAAGAGACACGATCAAGGAAAACATTTCTTAAATTTTATATTGTTTCTGTTGTGAGGGCTTCTTCTGTAAAATCACAGCATTTTCACACTGAAGGGACCATTATTAGTCATCTGGCCCAATCCCCTATTGAGCACAAGGAAGCTAAGTAGATTAGCAGTGATAAGTATGATAAACTAAGTACTGTTAGCTATTCATTCAGAATTATACAGAAGAGGCTCTATCTACATGGTGTAGAGCAGGTGGAACATTTGTCTGAATCATTTCATTACTTAAATCCAAACAATAAGACTGAGTTTGTTTCATTAAATTCACAGTTGTTTTGGTGCTACAGAGACAGAACTAAACTAGAAAAACTGATCATAAATAAATCTACAGATACACCAGTCTCCTTGCATATAAAATGGTTCAAATGAGTTTAGTTTCATGCTCCATCCATGAAATAAGAATCACAGGCAATAAAAAAAAAAAAAAATCACAAACAATAATTTCTTTTTAAAGCAAGTAAGCCTTGAGAGATTATTTTAAAAATAGTATTTTCCTAATATATCTACTTGCTTTAAATTATACTCAAATGAAAACAGTACTTTATTTAAACTTGTAAGAATACCATGGGGCTTGTTTACTCCTCACTCTTAAAACTAATTTAAAGAATCCCATGCAGATTAGAAGGTGTTAACATTTGCGTGCACCTGGGTGGTTCAGTCGGTTAAGTGTCTGACTCTTGATTTTGGCTCAGGTCATGACCTCAGGGTCCTGGGATTGAGCCCTGCGTCAGGCTCTGTGCTGAGCATGGAGCCTGCTTGAGATTCTTTCTCCCTCTTCCTCTACCCCTTCCCTCCACACGTGTGCACTCTCTCTCTCAACTAAATAGGGGTGTCTGGGTGGCTCAGTTGGTTAAGCAGCTGCCTGTTGGTTTTGGCTCAGGTCATGATATCAGGGTCCTGGGATCAAGACCCCAGCAGGCTTCCCACTCAGTGGGGAGCCTATTTCTCTCCTTCTCCCTCTCCCTCTGCTCCTCCACTGGCTTGCGCGTGCACGCTCTCTCTCTCAAATGAATCAATAAACCTTTTTTTAAGAACAATAAAATAGATAAATAAAATCTTTAAAAAAAAAAAGAAGATGCTAACATTTGTCTACTTATAGGTCCCTAGTTGTCTCTAAGTCTGGTTCTGTCATTAAAAATTATATTAACTGTGCATGGAAAAATAAGTCAAAATTGCTATAAAAAAATACCTCTACCAATAACCCAAACTCCCACTATATTATCAAATTTTCCAGAAGGAAAGAAACTTAAAACCAAATACACTGGGATCATTAGCTAGTGAGATATATAAATTTATGTCCAACATCCAAAAATGGGGAGAACTCATTTGCATCAAAATCTTAAATCTACCAAAAAACACCAAAGAAAAAATGGGAAATATGTACTTTTGCCTATTTCCTTTGACTAAAGCGTCTCTTGGTTAGTGGTATGTCATCATATCTGTGAGTTCAACTTTCAATTCTCTTTCTTCTCTAACTAAAACAGTTTGGAAGGAAAGGAAAATTGGCAAGTGTTAAGATACTTTATAAAAGCTCAGCAAATACCCCACTAGATGTCTCACCCGAGTGTGACTGAGCAGATGAAGATGTCCTCTCATTAAATGAAAAAAGAGCAATGAAATTAATTGTGCCTCTCCAGGTAGTTAGATGTTCACCTTACCACCTAAATGCCTACCACTTACGATATGCTGCCCAATATAGTGCTTATGTTTTAGAAGGAAGAGTTGTGTAACCAAAATGGGGGGGAAAAGAATGAAACATGGCACAAAGAAGTTTATCCAAAAGCTTTCAAACTATTATTTGGAAGAAAGGGGGTACGAAGAGATGGGGAGAGCCTAAAATACAGCAGAAACAAAATGAGAGTCATAGAAGTGTTTGGATCTTCAGAATAATTACAACCAATTCTCCATATTTCCTTTCTATATTTCTATTCCATTCTTAAGTTATAAACAACATCTTTCGGGTGCCTTGGTGGCTCAGTCAGTTAAGCATCTGCCTTCGGCTCAAGAGAGACCTGTATCAGGCTCTCTGCTCAGTGGGGAGTCTGCTTCTCCTCTCCCTCTGCCTGCCACTCCCCTTGCTTTGTGCACTCACTCTCCCACTCTCTCTGTCAAAAAAAATAAAATCTTTAAAGTAAATAAATAAATAACAACTTTCTTCCTCTAGCTTTATTAGAGGCTTACTTGACCAAATGGCATGGATTAAAAAAGAAGGTGACTAAATATCAGTGATACCACATATGGAGAAAACATTAAATTATTCCATTTTCATCCTTCCCACCAACTGGGGAGTTCTGAGTAAATAGGAAAACCCTGCCCAGCAATGCACGCATGGTAAGAAGACATGCTTGGGCCAGACTACTCAGATGATTTTCTGAGATTCCCTAAATGACACAGGTTGGACCTCATTCATATGGGAGAAAAAGAGTTTCTGAGAGCACAAGGGAAAGAAAAGAAACGTTTTTAGAAAAAACCAAGAAGGCAATAATGGGGGAAAGTAAAATTACTGATTTGTCAGTCTTGTCCTCAAAAACATGACCATCTTAGGGACAAGACTACACCTTTCACTCAGCACCTAAAGGCACCCTAAGAAAAATATTATTGCTCCCCTAAGGAGCACTATTCACTATTTTCATAACTTTGTCTAGAACACACTTCAGTCTACCACTGGTCTTGTTCAACAGGCCCAATATTCCCCTCATGAGTATTCAGCTATGCACACAGGCTCATACCCTTCTCAGCCTGGACCAAGCAAAACACTTTCAGAAAGCAGGCTGAGAGTAGGCTATGACAGATGGGACCTTCTAGACCTACTATTGCAGGTTTTCAGAGCATACATAAGCAGGGCTGAAAGATAATTATTCTCCCCAAACTCATACAACCTCCCATGAGGGTTTCATAAGGGAGTTGAGATGGTCCAGGCGATGAGGATGCAAAGGTCAGTTAACTGAAGTTTGGAAATGGGCATAAAGGATTTTAACATATTTTTTACAGGATGGAAAATACTGAGGGGCATGTGACTAGCTCAGTCAGCAGGGCATGCGACTCTTGATCTCAGGGCTGTAAGTTCAAGCCACATGTTGGGTATACAGATTACTTAAAAACAAGACCTTTAGGGCGCCTGGGTGGCTCAGATGGTTGAGCGTCTGCCTTCGGCTCAGGTCATGATCTCAGGGTCCTGGGATCGAGTCCCACATCGGGCTTCCTGCTCCTTGGGAGCCTGCTTCTCCCTCTGCCTCTCTCTCTCTCTCTCTGTCTCTCATGAATAAATAAATAAAATCTTTAAAAAAAAAAAAAAACAAGACCTTTAAAAAAAATTTAAAAAAGAAAAGAAAATACTGATTCCCCAAACATGCTTCTATTCAGAATTCTAGACTCACTCAACCCTCACACTTTGGTTTTCATAACTAAGATACAGAGAAGCAAGGCAGAGAGAAAAGAGAAAGAAAAGCATATGGATGTAGGTCCACATTAAGGAGGACAGGCTACCAAAATCATTACAATGACTATATAGAACATTCATGTGAAAATCAATGCTATAGAAAACACCTACAAATAACTCTTTCGTCAGGGAACTAATGGATACCTTTCATTCTTCCTTTCATATTTTAATACCTTCTTAGAACCAGGAACAGATTGCAGGTAGGAAAGGGACAGAAGACACAGGCTGTCTCCAAAACAATGGCCACACAACCGACTGAAAACATTTCAGCTAGCTGTCTGTCATCTACACAATGCCAAATTAGTTTAATTGGATTCTCAATTGGTTCAATTAATCATTTTAGCATGGTGTACGCACAGCAACAAATTCCACAATTCGACATTTCCAAAGCATTTTTTGTTTGTCTGGTATTGGATGTGGAACAAAGCTTTTAAAGGGAGTATAAATAGTGACACTAATATTATCCATCGAGAGCATGGAAAAATCGAGAACTGCGTTACTAGAATTTCCCCTTCTGCTAGTATAGCAGGCAAGCAGCCTTAATCCAATGTCTTTTGCGTCGCTTTCAAAAATTCTCAAAAGGCTCAAAATACATCAAGAGGACAACCTGAAGTCGTCCATGTGCAACAGAACCAGAGTTTTCCATGTGTAGAATAGAAACAAGGTTATGTCCCAACAGCCAGTTTTCACATCTAGTGCTGGGTGCAGTTCCCCAGCTGGGCTCTCTGCATCCAGTGCTGGAGGCAGGCGGCTCTAAAAGCTGCAGGAGTGTCTAACATGACTCGGCCACCCACCTGTCCTTTATCACTCTGCTCTCTATCACTGGCCCTCCGTGGGTGCAGGGAATCCCACCACCCACCACACACACCCTACCCTACAACAGAAGAGTACAAATCAACCTCAGCAACCATGTGTCCCCCACACCGCCATCCAGAGAGTGTTAAATCTATACTTAGAAAATGTTAATGGCATTACCCATGGGGAACCTTATAACTTCATAATATCCCGGAGCTTCTGTTCTCTTCACAGGTTCCATGAAGGGCCAAGCGCTTTGATGGCTCTTGAGTAAAGAAAAAAGTAAGGTATCTAATATGGAAATTCCATGTGGGAAATCATTTCAAAATATCTGCATGAGGTGAATGAAAAGAAAACACCCACCTTCACCTGCTGAAGGATGCTCTTGAGCGTGCTGTAAAGCTGGTCAGGGTCTTTGGGCTCTTTACTTGAAAGGAAAAGAGGAAACAACAGGGAACGATGATTAGTTTTTTGCCCTCTTGCCAGGGGATTCCTATTCTGCTTATTTTTACAAAAACCTAAAATGGGAGCCAAACCAGAATTTTCTTATGAAATTGAATAGGTGATTACAAGCAGTTTGCCCACTTCCTCCTAAGTTGCTGGGAGGAAAGAAAACTTACTTCCATTAATATCCTCTCCCCCGTCCTACTTACCTTTTCTCTCTTCCACTCGGCTTCCAGCCTGTCTCTCCTATATGTCAACGAAATTAAACACTGAATGAGAACTGCTTTTGGTCAAGAGAGTAACAAAATTAATACTTATCAGAGATGAAATAAATTACAAGCATGCCTCAATAAAAGTCTATTTCTGGGCAGAGACAGAAATCAACTGCAATTAGTTACTTCCTTCTACAGCTAACAGCATGAAACATTTCCAAGAAGGCCAACACCTCTTCATGTTAGCACTTTCTAAAGCAGGAACTCCGACTTTTCAGAGGAAAGCATAAAAAATAAATACGCCCAGTACTGGGGGCATATGTGTATTTTGAACTCTAAATCACATTTTGCTAATCACCATGTGAAAGAGTTAAGCTGTTATTTTAGGTTAGAACAAACTTTGTCCTGGTCTCTATTTTATTTGGCAAAGACCTGCTTGTAATACAAGACGGTTACTGCAGCAGAAAGAAAACACAGCCTCAAGTCCAACAGACCTGGATTTGATTTCTTGCTCTCTCCTTAAAAGCTAACTTATCCTAGATAAGTCAGAGAGGTTAAGTAACTTATCAATCTATAAAACAGAACTCTAAAAATTAGGTGATATTATCGCTTTTGAAATTAGCTGATGTATGTAAAAAAACAGAAGAATGCCTGGCACAAGGGAAGTGAAATTTCTAAGTCTAGAAGTAACAGTAAGATCTGCTACAGGGTAGCTATTGTATTGAAGGAATTTATCTTGCCCTAATAAGGTCTTATTTTTTTCTGGAGAACTGTGGTTTGTTTGATTTTGTGTTGTGTATTAAATCTTCAATATACTAGAAGATCCTGGATTTGAACTGAACAAAAGTGTGGCTATTCAATAGCTTTCGATCTACAAAAACAGATATTTTGTACGTTTTCCCCCAAGACGATTCATCTCTAACGCTCGCAGATAAGAACCCTTGGGAAAACTACTCTAAAATAAGAAACGTGGAACAAATTATGTTTCCCAGTCATATTTTTTAGAAATTTGGAGACACAAATTTGGCCAAGCACACACCTGCGCAGGTTGCAATCATGACAGCATGAGCAAGGGTGCAAAAGAGCGACACGTTTGCAGATCAGCATCTGCTGCTTCTAATTCTGACAGTTACTGGCCATGTGCTAGTTGAGGTCAAAGGACTTAACCACTCTGAGACTCAATTACCCCATACATAAAAGTAGAATTTCCCCGTGCTATAAATGGTAATCTCTCAATAAATGATGGATATGAACAGCTATAAGAAGGGGTCATCTAAGTTCTCCTTATTTGTTAGCACTGAGAAGTAGGGAAAAGACAAAGGGAAAGCATCTGCTCCCTTCTTAAGACTACAGACACCACGAATGGAGACAGGCAAGGCAAAAAGCTTTCCAAATCACTGCACTCTGACAACCGTTTCAAACACATCACATGGCAATACTAAAAGATTTCGCTCTTGAAAGATCTATACATACTAATTCCAGGAATGCTTTCTATTGGAATCTGCCGAACTCCATCTTTAAAACATGAAAGTCCAGGGTATACTTTCCGAATCTGGGCTTGCTTTCTTTCTATCAGCTTTTTAATGATCTGTAAAGCACAGAAAGAAAATGTGTTTAGTGCCAGAAGTCTGTGGCTACAGATTACGTCAGTCAACCTGAGAAGTCGGTCTCCTAAATAAAGTCTTCGGGACGAGCACAGGGAGAGAGGGTGAATGCTATTGAACAGGGAAGACCTGAAAACGTTCTATTACACCATACACCTCCAGGGGCATTCACACAACCGTCTTTGAATACTTGTCCCCTGCCATCCAAAAAGCCAACATTGAGAGAACACACTGCCCTTGGGGCCCGCTGTCCTCTTTCACAAAGGAGCCAATTATTCTGCCCTATTTCTCTGAGGAGCCTCTGCCGGAGCTGATTGGCTACGCAGCCCAGCCCCAGCATCTGGACCTCTTCACATCCCCTGACTAGGAACTAAATGTTCCCTTCCGACTGGAGGGCTCTTGAACAGGCCTCAGAAAGTGTCGCTACCCCCCCCCCACCGCCGCCTTGCCAGGAAGGATGACATTATTATTTTTTTTTAAAGATTTTATTTATTTATTTGAGAGAGAGAATGAGAGAGAGAGCACAAGAGGGGGGAGGGTCAGAGGGAGAAGCAGACTCCCCGCTGAGCAGGGAGCCCGATGCGGGACTCGATCCAGGGACTCTAGGATCATGACCTGAGCCGAAGGCGGTCGCTTAACCAACTGAGCCACCCAGGCGCCCAACCATTTTCTTTTCTTTTCTTTTTTTTTAAAGATTTTATTTATTTGGGAAAGAGAGAATGAGAGAGAGAGCACATGAGAGGGGGGAGGGTCAGAGGGAGAAGCAGGCTCCCTGCTGAGCAGGGAGCCCGATGCGGGACTCGATCCCGGGACTCCAGGATCATGACCTGAGCCGAAGGCAGTCGCTCAACCAACTGAGCCACCCAGGCGCCCCTGGAAGGATGACATTATTACTCCAAATTTTCAAGGCTTGAGCCCTAACTTACACTGTTTGCATCAAAAAAACAGCTCCAAATTGTTGAGGCGACACACCCGCCTCGTGTCAGCACCCAGGATGGATTAGGGAATTCTGAGAGGTGTTTGTCTTGTAGAATAGTTCCTAATGTACTGAGGTCAACTATTTCCAAAGCAGTGCAGTTTCCCATTTAAAAAAAGAAAAAAATTAATTAAAAATAGCCATCCCGAAATTAACTATGTCATAACTGATTTGGGACAAGAAAAAACAAAACAGGGGGAGAAAAGAGGGGAGGGGGAAGCAAACCATAAGAGACTTTAAACAGTAGAGAACAAACTGAGAGTTGCTGGAGGGGGGTGGACAGGGGATGGGCTAAATGGGTGATGGGCATTAAGGAGGGCATGTGATGAGCGCTGGGTGTTATATGTAAATGATGAATCACTAAATTCTACGTTACACTATATGTTAGCTAACTAGAATTTCAATGAAAATTTGAAAAAGAGGGGTGCCTGGGTGGCTCAGTCGCTAAGCGTCTGCCTTCAGCTCGGGTCATGATCCCAGGGTCCTGGGATCGAGCCCCGCATCGGGCTCTCTGCTCGGCGGGAAGCCCGCTTCTCCCTCTCCCACTCCCCCTGCTTGTGTTCCCTTTCTCGCTCTCTCTCTGTCAAATAAATAAACAAAAAATCTTTAAAAAAAAAAAAAAAAATTTTTGAAGAAGAAAAACACAGTAGCAGTCATTAATTGAATTCACAAAGGAAAACAAAAAATTCCAGGTCCTAACAGCTTGATCTCAAACATATCATTGGTAAATGCTCCAGCATGAATGCATTTTCACCCTGACAATTAAACAAAGAACTTCGTAAGGTGAATGGGACTAGTAAAAGTATATGCCTGGTAAATCCAGTTCACTGCTGTGCAACAGAAATATAATGCAATCAGCTCATGTAAATTTTTTTAAGATCTTATTTATTTATTTGAGAGAGAAGAAAGAGAGAAAGAGCACACAAGCAGGAGGGAGGGGCAGAGGGAGAAGCAGACTCCCCCCACTGAATAGGAAGCCCAGAATCGGGGGCTGGATCCCAGGACCCTGAGATCACACATGACCTGAGCCACCCCACCCCCATGTTCCAGTAGCCACATTTCTTAAAGTAAAAAGTAATAGGTAAAATTGATTTTAACAATATATTTTTACTTAATCCAATATATCCAAAATATTATCACTGCAGCATATAATCATAGAAAAAATATGTATGAGATATTTTACATTCTTTTATTCCTAACAGGTCTTCAAAATCGGAGTGTATTTTATACTTACAGTGCATCTCAATTTCAACTAGCCACATAGCAAGCACTCAGAAGCCATAATGTAGCTAGCAGATGCCACTTTGGACAGGATAGATCTAGATGGATGCTCTCCCTCTGTTTATTTATGAGTCTAAGTCTTTTTATTTTTATTAAGATTTTTGGGGGCGCCTGGGTGGCTCAGTCGATTAAGCGTCCCACTAGTGATTTCAGCTCAGGTAGTAAACTCAGGGTTGTGGGATCCAGCCCTGCAAGGCATCCGGCTCAGTGGGGAATGTGCTTGAGCTTCTCTAGCTCTGCCCCTCCATGCACTCATGCTCTCTCTTTCTCTCTCTCTCTAAAATAAATTAATTTAAAAAAAGGAAAGAAAAAAGATTTTATTTTTAAGTAATCTCTATCTATACCCAACGTGGGGCTTGAATTTATAACCCCAAGATCAAGGGTCACATGCTCTTCTGACTGAGCCAGCCAGGAGCCCTGAGTGTAACCCTTTTTTTTTTTTTAAGTTTTTTAATTTATCTAATAATCTCTACACCCAATGTGGGGCTCAAACTCACAACCCCAAGATCAAGAGTCAGATGCTCTTCTGACTGAGCCAGCCAGGCACCCACCCCAGTCTAAGTCTTTTTAAAAGAGAATCGCAATGGTACTCTCTTAAACACCTTCAGAAAACATAATTTCAAATATAATTTTAAAACTTTTTCTCTTTATCAAGGATACTCTCAGATGTGATAACCCACCCAGGTGGCTTCCACACCCCTTGGGTAGCACCTTGAAGGTGGCAGGGTCCTGGTGAGTGACTCCGTAATGACAGTAGAGGGCTTCTTAACCCCTCTGTGCCTCCAAGGGTTGCTTTGAAGAAAGGAGACACTATACTTCTGTTTCAGTCTTTTATCTTCACCTCCCTTGAAAATGTCTCCACTTCTCCACCATGTCATCATCATTCTCTCCTCAAATCCTTCTCCCATTCCATCCCTTCCGTTTTAGTCTCCCCAAACATAAGATTTGGGGGAACTCCCCCATCTCTAATATGCCACCAAGTCTTAGCAAGTGTTCTTACAAAGATCTCATTGGTTGGCATCACCCTTACTTTCCCTTGTTGTCTCACACTCGGATGAAGATTTGAGACGTATCCCTACATCCCAACTCCACCTCCCCATACACACATGCACACATGCATATATACACTCAACTCTGCCGGCTCATGACCTATTCACACTTTCTCAAATAGTGGCTTTTATCACCAGCACACCTATGGTCCTCACTGTTCATGTGCCCATGAATCTACTTATGTTGGACTCTGAATCTTTGCTCATGCTGATGGGATTCAGCAGGCTCAAAAGAGTTCAAACATTATTTCCCACAAAGACACCTCCAATGACGCTAGGTCCCTACGGATCCCACCTTCCCCTTGAAGTCAACACTCACAAAGTAGCCCTCAACTCCTACTCTGCTCCCCTGTCCAACTGCACTAGCTTGCTCTCTCCATCTCCACTAGACACAACCACAACTTATTCTGCTCTTGCATGCTTTCAGGGGCCAGGAAAGCCCTCCATCTACTTACAATTTGTTTGCTACTACCATTAGTCCCTGTCTTCCACAAGGGGGTTTTCAAAAGTTGGAAGGAAGATACTTGCGAAAATCATTTGAATTCTGTGGAAGAAGATACTACACGAATCCAGTATTTTATTATGGTGACTTCAGGTCTCTTTGAAAGAATCTAGGTTAACAGCTCCCAGCCTGCATCATCCACTCAGTGGCATGTGTTAGAGAAGGCTGGAGGCAAACAGGGAAGGTGAGGCGAGAGGGAGATGAGATCCAAGAGGGGAGGAGAAAAAGAAAGGGGAGGGAGCACTGTCTTCTAACCAACTGACTGCTTTGGCTAGCTCTGTGCTTATGGCTTTCCCCTGTCCACATTAAGAGCCAACAGATCCGGACGAGGCGAATCTGCAGGGGACTCCTGCTCTCTGCTTTCACCAGAGATGCATGGGTGCTCCTCAGAGGAGGAAGGAGGGACGGGCAGCTGACTGCCTGGTGATGGCTGTAGCTGGCCAGCAGCCCCTCATGCTGAACACGGAGCTGCTGAATACAGACCTGCTCATTAGAGCCCAAAGAGAACAATGAAGAAAGCTAGCTCTTTAGAAAGAGACAGAGAGAGGAGCCTGCTGTGCTTTTATTAACTCTCCAAGTACCCTATTTGGAATTCTCTCTAAGGCTGGCATCTCTGAGCGACAAACAACAAAGGTTGTTTTTATTTTCTAAAAAAAGAAAAAAAGCCTTTCACCCACATTCATAAGAACAAGCCTGACCCACTTTAAGTAAAGAAGAAAAATATTTATTGAGCACCTACTACGCACGACACTGTATAAGGAGTTTTATGTCTGTTATGTTGATGATGTCTGACAAACAACTGAGAAGTGGGATTAAGGAACATTAGTAGAAACCAGAAAACAAAGACGGGGTTTAAGACAAATGCCTTTTTTAGTTACTTGCTAGAAAAAAAGTGCACTAGAATGAGTAACAGAAGTATAAAGTGGAAATGATGAGGGATGACACAGCCACAAAGCCCATTTTTGAACTCCAAGGAACTAGGGGGAGTGAGGAGGTGATCCTGGGCTTAACATAAAATTTGTTCATTTAATAAATGCACACTTCCCAATTATGCTTTCTATGGTATTTTTTTTCCGTCTTGGACAAATGTAAAATTACTATGTAGTCAAATCTATCAACCTTTCCTCTCACTGTTTCTCTTTTAGTTCATATATATAAAAGACTTCACCCCAAAATGAGGTAACAAATCACGGAATTCCTAGAAGTATAGGCCTTCGGAAGGTGCAATGTTAAAAGGAGAGATGGATACACGCCAAGATAAATGCCCACGTAAGATGATGAATAACAAAAATTCAAATAAGTGGATCAAACTAGTGCTAGTGAAGTTCAAAGAAGAAACTGAACACAGGCCAAAGTGGTCCTACTTGTATGTCTGTTGGGAGAGTGAGGTGGGAACTGGATAAAGACACCAAGCTAGAGGCTTAAAGCATCAGTAATGGCTTTTAGAGAAGAGTTTAGATAAGCAAAGAAGTAAGTTTGGGAAGGGTACATGAGGCTAGAAAGTAAAAGGCCTTGAAGGTGAAGGTGTCGTATTTTACAACTTTTGTATTTTACACCAGTTTAACCAGTGTTGACCCTCTTAGGAATGGTACCTAGAGAGGAAACAGATCAAGCATACCATCAAAGAAGAAATCTATACAAACCATAGCAAACTGAAATTATGATGATATCCAGTAGAGCCGTCCACATAGAGCCCAGAGATATGCAACTCACCCAAAGAAGACCAGCCTGTATGGAAGGAATAGAGTCAGTCATGTGCTTACCTCCTTTTGCTTCTTAATGATGACAGAAAATTCTGTGTATGGGATCCGTGGATTTAGCTCACATCCCATTAAAGTGGCCCCTTCATAATCTTTAATGTAGCCAACATATTTGGTTTTAGGTATTTTAATTTCTTTGGAGAAACCCTGCAAAGCAAATAAATTCATTCATATGGCCATTGTGCAACAAATATCCACTGAGTGCAAACTGTGTGGTAGGCAGCAAGACACACTTTTTTCAAGTTCTCATCATATTATTCTGGAAAGGATTAGCATGAAACCCCTCTGTGGAGTTCAAAAACATCAAAAATCAAACAGCAAACAGGAAGCAAGACAACATAAAAAAATAATCCGAGTAAAACACAAATTATACTAAACGGTTTTTAACAGAACTAATATAAGGTTGAATTTTATATTAAATTGAACAGTTTCTCCCAAATTGGGGGGGGGACCCCAAGATTCTCAACAAATCAAAAATCGGTCTAAGTTCTGAAAGAAAAGCTTATCAAAAAATATAGTAATTAGAGGTGCCTGTCTGGCTCAGTCAGTAGAGCATGTGACCATCTGTGACTCTTTTTTAAGATTTTATTTATTTGAGGGAGAGAGAGTGGGGGGAGGAGCAGAGTGAGAGGGAGAAACCTAAGCAGACTCCACGCTGAGTGCACAGCCCAATGCAGGGCTCGATCTCACAACCCTGAGATCACCTGAGCTGAAACCAAGAGTCGGATGCTTATCCAACTATGCCACCCAGACACCCTGGAGCATGAGGCTCTTGATCTTGGGGTTGTGAGTTCGAGTCCCACATTGCATATAGAGATTACTTAATTACTTAATTACTTAATTACTTAATTACTTATTACCTTTTTTTTCTTTTTAGATTTTATTTATTTGAGAGAGAGAGAAAGAGAGCACAAGTGGGGGGTTAGGAGGGGCAGAGGGAGAGGGATAAGCAGACTCCCCACTGAGCAGGGAGCCCGACATGGGGCTCGACCCCAGGACCCTAAGATCACGATCTGAGCAGACGCTTAACTGACTGAGCCACCCAGGTGCCCCAAAAACTTTGATGTTGAGGAAATGAAACCCCTACTGTATTGGCAAAAACGTCCAGACCATCATAATGTGTAGTATGTCAGTGGCATTTATTTACAATATATTCATTTACAGGGCGCCTGGGTGGCTCAGTTGGTTAAGCGACTGCCTTCGGCTCAGGTCATGATCCTGGAGTCCCGGGATCGAGTCCCGCATCAGGCTCCCTGCTTGGCAGGGAGTCTGCTTCTCCCTCTCTGGCTCCCCCCTCTTGTGCTCTCTCTCTCTCTCACTCTCTCTCTCAAATAAATAAATAAAATCTTTAAAAAAAAAAACCAAAACAATATATTCATTTACATACTTTAATCTGCAATAACCTAGTGCTACAGGATATATATTCATGTATTTATATCATAAACATAATTTTCCTTACAATGCCTTCTTTGTGGTAAATTATTTGGAATTAAGAACTATCTCCAGCAGTGTCCTGCCGCCCTTTCAGCAAAAACTTATTTTCCAAGCAATCCTGGCCATCATCCTCAAAGAGGACTACAGACAAGTCATTTAAGAACCGTATTTCAAGATCTGCAATGCAGTTGCAGCCTAAGAAAGCTGACAGTCAAGCCTTCAGTTAACAATCCCACTGAGTTCTCCCAAATGAGTTTTATTATAAAAGTCACAGACACATCCCAAAGAATGAGAAGAAAACAAAATAGGAGATAGCTATCTGACATCAGAGGAGGAAAAACTCTCTAATCACATGAGCCTTATACAAAAAGAAGTTAATAGATTTTATGTAATGAAATCTTTAAGGATCTGTACATCGAAAGTCATAAGGAATGCTGAAACAACTGACAAGCGGAAGAAAAATCATAAAATAAAAGGTTAATATCCTTATATACAAAGAGTCCTCATAAATCAATGTGAAAATAAATATTTTAGTAGAAAAAGAGGCAAAATACAATGAACTGGCAATTCAAAAACAGAAGAAGAACTACAAAGGGTCAATGAACAAGAAAAAATACATCAAACTTCACAATGATTAAATAAATGCAAACATACACCATTTATTATCTAGGGAAGGAGTAAAAAATATATTTCTCAATTATCAAACCTTTTCCTGAACCCCGTTATATATTGCTTACAACAGAAATTGCTACAGTATTTGGTAATGCGTAACAAAAGCCTTAGATACATCTGGAAACAACTCTACTTCTGGACATTTATTCTAAGCAAACTTATCATAGATGAGGGCAACATACATACGAACACATACTTATAAATGTATACTTACATACAAGAAAGACTGAATGTCCTAAAAATGTGGTATTGGTTTAATGAATTATTTTCTAATTATGCCATAAAATTTCAGAGAACCAACAAAAATTATGTAAATAATAATCAGAATATATTAAGTGAAAGGGGCAAGTAATTCAATTACATATAATATGAGCCAAATATTATATTTATATACATACGTACACATGAACACATACACAGAACATTATTAGAAGGGTACATATCAAAACATTACCAGTAAATCTCTTTGGATGGTAGAATTACAAATGAATTTTCTTCATTCTGCTTTACTATGTCTTCCAAAATTTCTACAATAACTTTACATTACTTGGAATTATAAAGCACTATTTAAAAAAATACGCAGCCAAAGAAGAAAAAGCTGAGCTGAAAACTGAGAATAAAAAGCTCCTTAAAAAGTTGAGCTGAAAACTTCTGATAAGGAAGGACCAAGATGGCAGCCAAGCTCCTAGCCTGCTGTGTGCTGCTGAAGAAGGATCGTCAGGAGCCCTTCATAAACTTCATCATTTTCTTTCTGCTGTCATAAATGGAGGCTGTCCAGAGACTGAATCTATTTCTCTTATTCATGGAGAACTCTACTCACCCAGCCCTGGGAATTTCTCCTTAGCCTGGGGATACCATATTTTAGAAATCCAGGATGCAATATTATACTTCATTTATAGATAGCATTCACTCATTCACTCAACAAATATTTCTTTAGTACTTACTATGTGCTGGTCATACCCTCTACTACAGTCTGATGCTTAGTCCTGGCCTAAGGATTAAAAAATAAATGTATGTCCTTCTTTTAAGTAGAAAATGCCAGTGGAAAAACTTCCTTGGATTGGATGAAGGCTACCTGAGTATATTTAAAGAAAAGAAATGACAGAACAGAGTTGCACAGTGAAAAACTTACCTGTTTCTTGAAATAACCAATTGCATATTCATCTGCATATGTGAGGAAGTTCAGGATATCATGTTTTATATGATATTCTTTCAAGTGATTCATCAGGTGCGTTCCATAGCCCTATGTGGAAGTTAGTATACAGATAAATATATTAGGTTCTGGAGAAAACACATTCCTACAAATTCACTGGGAAATGTTGACAAATTTAGGAGTTGGTACTTTGATATATTTTACCAATATAATACTAACACCCTTTCATGCATTTCTGAACTTTGAAAATGACCTACAAAACCAAAAAATTCAAAATCCTTGAATCGAGATACAATCATCATTTTAAAATACAAGTTTCTGGTTCTTTGGAAGGCTACAAGCTGCTGGTTCAATCCTAAAGAGTATTTGCTGAATATTAACAAAGAAGTTTGGGGAGTTAACTTTATGATTTCTGCTTATCTTTAAAGTATTTGAGAACCTAATACAAAGAGCAATGTAAATGAAAAGTGCTAATCTTTACTAGAATATTAACTCAAGTGTTTCCTGAATGTATACAAATCAGCAACCCCTCCAAAGAAATGTATCATATCACATACGCAGGATTTTCATCTTAGTCTTATCAGGCCATTCTAAGCAAGGTCTAAGAAATCCAGAATCTCTGAGTGAGCCAGAGGATATAAGGAAGTAAACTAAAGACAGCAAACAATGTTGAATAAATTAATGATTAAAATATGAAAAAAAAATGCAAGTACCAGGTTTTTCAGTAGTGTATAAAGCTTAGAGAAAATCTATAAATTTAAAGTGATTGTTTTAGAACCTCATTAAAAGAGGTGAAAGTAAATCCAAGCATCCAGACACAAATACCTTCACATAAATATTTTAGAATTTGGTGACAAACTTTTCTAAAGAACTCAAATGTGCTTACAGGTATGGTCTCATGGAACTGCAGTAGCAGAGGGGGAGAAGGATCTTTGGAAACCATTTGGTCTAACTCTCCATCCCATGTGATGCTAGAAGTCTTCTGCCATCTACCCTAAAAAGGTGAGCTGTTAGAAACCTCTTCCAGTATAGAGTGATCCCTTGGTCCTGAGATAGACCAGTTCATTCTCAGGTATTGTTATGGTTGGGAAGTTCTTCCTAAAGTTTACCTGAGATCTGATCCCTTGTTATTTCTACTTCTTGACCTTAATTCTACTCTTAGAGTAACAATGACTCATTCCTGTTCTTAACTCTTCAAGCCTTTAAAGACCATACCCTCTCATGCCCATCCCTACCTCCCAAACCCCATGTGAAATATCATTGAGGTTTCCATCTGTTCCTTAAAAGGCACGATTTGGAAGACCCCTTATTAATCTAATCACTCTTTTCTGGGCTTTCTCCTGTATAACAATGCCCTAAAGCATGGAAAGACCAAGCATAATAATTAGAGGATGGTCTGCCCAGTAAATCGGAGAACAGTATTACAATCTCATTCTTCTGGAAGTTATTCTTCCCCTGATGTTACCCAGGGACATTTTAGCTTATCCCAACCATTTTACAATACTAATATTCTAAGTTTCAATAAAACTAGGATAAAAAGAGGAACGAAATGTCTCTCTCCTTGAAGAGATGTTAAAATGGGGAAGATAAAGACATAAATACATAATAACAGTATAGAGCTGTGCTGTTCAACATGGTATCCAGTAGCCACATGTGGTTTTTGAGCAACTGAAATGTGACTAGTCTAAACTGAAATGTACGAGTGTGTAAAATACACATCAGGAAAAAAAAAACTCAATAGTAACATTTTATCCTTATGACATGTTGAAATGACACTATTTTGGACATACTAGGTTAAATAAAAAATATCAAAATTAATTTCACCTGTTTCTTTTTACTTTTGAAAATACAGCTACTAGAAAATTTAAAATTATATACGTGGCTTGCATTTGAGACTCAAAGTATATTTCTATTGTGTAATGTTAGCATAGAGTGATGTATTTGTATCTTTAATACAGAAAAAGACAGGGCACCTCGGTGGCTCAGTCAGCTAAGTGTCCGACTCTTGATTTCAGCTCAGGTCATGATCTGAGGGTTGTGCAATCCAGCCCTATGATGGGCTACACACTGGGCATGGACTCTGCTTAAGATTCCTCTCTCTTCCCCTCCCCTCATCCTCTCTTTCCCTCTTTCTCTTTAAGAAAAAAAAAGATTACACATAAAGTCTTTAAGATAATTAAGAGGGGGAAGGAGGAGGGTATAGAAGGAAAAGAACATGTTTAAGCTAGGCCTTAAGACGAGTTTGTCAAGGGGCGCCTGGTGGCTCAGCTGGTTGAGCATCTGCCTTTGGCTCAGGTCATGATCCCAGAGTCCTGGGTTCGGGTCCCACATAGGGCTCCCTGCTCAGCAGGGAGTCAGCTTCTCCCTCCGCCCCTTACCCAGCTCATGCGCTCACGCTCATGCTCTCACACGCTCGCGCCCTCTCTCTCTCTCTCGTGCGCGTGCGTGCATGCACACTTTCTCTTTCAAATAAATAAACAAAATTTTAAAAAAGAAGAATTTGTCAAATGGAAAACAAGGTTAAGAAGACGGATTGGAAATCTAAATGTAAAGAAAAATAAACCCATACAAAAGTATTATAAAAAGATACACGAAAGTGGGTTTATAACCTAAGGGTACAAAAAGGCTTCCTAAAAAAAATACAAAATGCAAAAACATAAAGAACTGATTATTAAGTAGATTATTTTAAATTTTAAAACTCCTTAAAGTTATTATAAGCAATTTAAGATACCATAAACAAAAGACGAATGACAAATTGAGAGGGCATAGTTGTAACACATATCACAAAGATTTAATAGCTTCTATGGGATTAGTACAAAAAAGAAAGACAGCCTAAAAGAAAAACTGTCAAACGCCAGGAACAAGCAGTAAATATAACCAATAAAAAATACATAAGATGCTTGACCTCAACAGTAATTAGAGCACTCCATCAAGAAACACAACATTGCAGTCAACGGTACGTAACCATCTTTAAGGTTGATGGCACCCAGCCAGTTTCAGTAAAGACAGGAGAAACAGTACCCTCCAAAACCATGGGTGAAAGTGTAAATCGGTAAACCCACTGAGAAGGGCAAACTGGAAATATTTTTTTTTAATTTAGACAGGCCATATTCAATCCTGCATCAATTTCACTTCTCACTGTCCAGAAAAACATTTCCAAAGAGAGCACTGTTTGTGACAGAAAAATAAGTGTAAATAAACATAAATGTCTTCAATAGGGAATGATTATATAAATTATGGTGCTTCCATATTATGAGATACTATGGAAAAAGGGTAAAATAGCTCTATATCAGCACTAACAGAAATTTCTGCAATGATGGAAATGTTTTTTATCTATGCTATCCAATATGGTAGCCATTAGTCACGTGTAGCTATTGAGTACTTGTGTAAATAAGGAACTGAATTTTAAATTTTATTTAACTTTAACTGATCTAAATATAAATTTAAATAACCACATATACGCACTGAAGCAGAGTCTGCTTCTCCCTCTCCCTCTGCCCCTCCTCCTCCCCCTTGCTCACGCTATCAGATAAATAAAATCTTTAAAAAAAAATAAAAAATACACATTTATTATGATATATAAATATTAGTTATGCAACTTTAAATTTGCCCAATTTCAAATCCAAATAGTTCTTAAATGACAAGATAATTCTAAAACTGGGTGATGAGCTTTTCAAGTAAATTCTGAAATGTCATTCATCTTGTGTGTGCTTTGAGCAAGATAAATTCACATACAAACCTTATTTAAAGCATCACAGGAATTTATATGTAAGCCTGCTTCTCTGAAATGAGTGGATGCAAATTTGGAAGTATCATTTAGCCAAGATTTTTAACATATTAAATAAAAATCTAAGACCTCCACTTACGAACTTGAGGTTTTTTTCCCAAATAGGTGCCAGCACCGGCTTTCATCAAACTTACCCGTTCTATTCAGTTGTGAAAGACTAATCTTCATTTTCTAGAGCTACAGTTTCAAATCATTTACAAAAACGTGGCTTTTTTCTAGTTCTAGGATTCCTACTGAGTTTGTCATGTTTGGCCACCCTCCTGCAAGTCTTTAGAAAATTACATGGTTTGGGGAAAAAAAATCAATTGCCCGTCTGGGAAGTAGTAAGACAAAGCACCCAATTCATATTAAATACCGTTAGTTTTCCTCCGGTATCCCTAAAAGTGTCCAAGTCCACCTTGGTGTAGCTTTCTCTGAAAACAGAAATTTTGCCACGTTTTTCTGGAATTATAAACCAAAGACATATGGGCCAGCTCCCTCTCCCTAGGAAAAGCCAAACAAATTTTCCTTCCAAGGAAGCTTCTAAACTCTGGATACTTGAACTACTTCTCACTCAGGCTAGGGAAAAATAAAATAGTGATAAGCACAGCAACAGCACCATCTAAAGACACACTGTCAGAATGTCGTGCAAAAGCGCCAGATGTCCCTTTCAAGCAAACCTGGGCCCCCGCCTTCCCCGCTCAGAATGACAGAGGTATGACTGATGGGTTCCAAATGTCTATCCTTTGATGCTCAGTACTATGAGTCAAAGACAAAAAGCCCCATTTTGTGCTTTGTGAAAAGAAATCACAGCAGCGCTAACAGGCGCGGTGGGTCGAGTAAAGCTGTTACTGAACACAAAAGTACCCACAGCACTGGCCGTCGCCCTCAGGCAGAGAAGGATTCCTTCCAGTGACTCCCTGTCGGCTTTTGTAAATGGCACCGGTTCTCTGCAGCTGGAGAAGGCGACCCTGTCCCTAGGCCTGCACTGCCCAATACGGGAGCGCTGGCCACGTGTGCCCAGTGAGCGCCGGAAACGTGGCTAGTTCAAGCTGAGATGTGCTGAAGTGTAAAACACACCCTACACTCCAGAGACTGAAGACAAAACAGTATAAAATGTCTCATTAGTAATCCTCTGTGCCCTGACGGAGTACCTGCTGAGGCAGTGACACCTCTCTGGATACGGTGGGTAAAATAAAATAGGTTTTCAAAATTAACTTTGCCCATTTCCTTTTTTTTTTTTTTAACGTAGCTCCTAGAAAAGTTAAAATTACACGCATGGCTCCCATTCGTACGTCGCATTATATTTCATTAGGTAACACTACCTTAGGCTTTCCGGTCATTTTTCTCAGCAGCTACCTAATCCTGAGCTACTTATCTTTCCACCGTTTGCCCTGGTTCTGCATGACACTACTTAGGCTTCCCAAAATACCAAATGAGTAATGGTTTAAAGACATTTTTCCTGGTTCTGTTTTCCTAAAAGCGGCAGCAGAGCAGAAAACACAAGAGACACTAGACCAGAGGTCTTTCTGCCGACGGAGAGTCCACACTTTATTCCAGTCCTACTGCAACACCAGCTGCAGCTGCAGCTCCCGGGGACGAAGGGACCAGTGACAAGGACAACTGGGAAGGTCAAGTAGACACACAGACGCACACACATACGAAAAAAAACCCACATTCCAAACCCTGCATGAATACTTCTAAAACTAAATCATAAATTGATTCAAATTTTTCATGACGTCCTTTATAGGATTTCTTTAGCCTTTGACCGCCTTTTAAGGACACAGCCATAGACATCTTTCTTAAATGTAAGCCACCTAAGTCATGTGACCCACATCTCACCGTATCCTTTCTGCTGGGTCAGTGTCACCGGCTGTGTGTGTGTATGCGTGTGCATGTTTAAATTCACAATGAACAGTGAAATTTATCTTCAAACCTCCCTTCACTTGTCATAGACTATCCTCCAGTTGCACTGGGGGCTGTGTGGTGTCCTTGTACCTTGCCCCAGGACCCAACAAAGCCGTGGTAGAATCTGACCTATTGGGATGTGGAACCGTTTGCTCTCTTCACACACATGCACGCACATTTTCAGCAAGAGGACTCTTCTCAGAAAGTCCTGAACCCCACTTCAAACTTTCTGTGGACGTGGCACAGAGCGACAGACCTGCCCAGGCTCCGCAGCTTTAGTGAGAAGCACCACATTCTGTTTTTCTTCTAACACCTTGGGTTACCCTTACCTTGACTTGCTCATTTGAGGTTACAGCACAGAAAACAATCTCTGTGAATCCTTGGGATGGGAACATACGGAAACAGATACCACCAATAACACGGCCATCTTTAATTAGGGCAAGGGTTTTGTGTTTCCTGAAACAATAAGATTATGGCAAAGTTTTACCTATTTTGGTTATATAAAAATACTTTTGGGGAGGGGGGGTTCCTCATTAACCGAACAGGAAAGGAGGGGAGTGTTTTTCTTGAGTTTCTATGGAAGCCTCCTTTATCTAGACACTATCTCGGTAGAACATTCTTAATGTGGACTTTTTAGAGCAAGCTCGCCTGCACAAGACTTCATTCATGGGGGCTTCCGTCACAACAAAATGCCGGCCGCCTTGGAAGGGTCTGAGGTTTATAGGTAAAGAACAGAGTATGTGTGCAGGTGCCGACTGGTACTTGAACAGTGGAACACTCAATGCCAAGGGACCCACGGCACAGGTTTGGAGGGAAAGCACTAAGTCATGGACAAATGTGGGACATGTTTCTGAAAGGTTTACTCTGACTCAAAAACATTACAGAAACATTATGGAAGAGAATACAAAATCCACACGTACAATTTGCCAAACCCTGCGTTACAGAATCCTGTCGGAACTTCTGTCTCAGGCGTCACTCTGAATTGTCACATGCAGGGATCACATTCCACATAGGCTGCTAGGCTATATACGTTCAAGTACATTCAATTAAGAGAACTTTAGGTTTTCTGGTGTTTGGGTTTTATTTAAAGCAACGGATTTTCAAATGTACCTGTCTGATATCCCAATAATTTTCCCCCAAGTTAAGACCCAGCAACAGTGGTACCTAGTTACGATGCCAAATTCAAGCATGTTTTGACTATGAAAAAGTAGGACATCTTCTTGGTGCTTATATTTCTTCACTGCTATAATGAATGAACCATAGGACAGTCACCAGCAACTTAAAATATAGAGCTTCATTATTATTAACAAAGAAATGTATGAATTGTTGAAAAATTCATCTTACTGCTTTTAGTCATGGCAAGTATCTTGATGTAGCTCTGTATTCCCCAGCGTGACAAAAGGCAGCAGGATTCAGTAGCTGACTCTGGCTTACTTCCACTATCTGAGTGGTTCCTCTTTCATTTTAAAAAGGAAATAAGAAAGAAGAGCCCAGTACCACTTACGGGTCAAAGACAAGCCGTGTGATGTATTCTTTTGGCATCCGGGGCAGCTGGTGTGAGAACACGTTCTGAAGACCGACTAGCCACATTAGAATCTTCTTGTTGGGTTTCTGGTTTAGGGAATTGCCGACCACGTGAAATTCAATCACACCCCTGCGCTCTTCCAGCCTTGCTGCTTCGTCCCTGGCTGAATGTGCTGACAGTAAATTGGTCTGCAGGAGACAGGAAAAAATTACACAGAACTCTTCTCTTAAGACAATGGGGATGTGACTTCTCCATGCTTCTCTTATTTGTTCTAATAAGATACACATTTGTGGATTTTCAGGGACCCAAACAACATAAACAAGTTACAAAAACAAAATGGAAAAGAGAGGTAAAGCATTTTGAGAGATTAGAGTATTGTTATGTGTACATGGATATTTGGCGTAGATTGGGAGCCATCAAACCTTCCTGTGAAGTGCCATATAGTAAATATAAGGTCTCTGTGGCAACTAGTCAACACTGTTGTAGTGTGAAAGCAGACACAGACATACATAAACGGATGGGGGGGCGGAGCCTGAGAGGCTCAGTTGGTTAGGTGTCTAACTCTTGATTTTGGCTCAAGTCATGTTCTCAGGGCTCCACATGGAACTCTGTGCTCAGTGGGGAGTAGGCTTGGGGATTCTCTCCCTCTGCCCCTCCCCCCCGCTTATGCATCTTCTCTCTCATAAATAAATAGATCGAGAGATAGATAGATAGATAGATAGATAGATAGATAGATAGATAGATAGATGTAGTAACGTTCCAATAAAACATTATTTAAAAGAGGGCGGTGGTAGAGCAGACCAGATTTGGCCTGTGTGCTAACCCCCGGTTTGGAGGAATCCCATCTGGCTAAGCTTTACAGGAGCCTCGGAATAACCGATCCCCAAAATTCCCATCACAGTCCCAACAGTGACAGTCACGTTTATGGCATCAGCACCTCTTTCTGGAGGACAGTGTGTTGGGTATCTGTTCTGAGGGTATCTGCTAACCCACTCTCAACCGCAGCTGGCAGCACAGCCCTGTGCCAGCCCTTTATGTTCTCCGCCCTATTTAATCCACCCAGAGGTGTGCAGGGAAATGTTCAAGCCAACAGTTCCCCAGGGAAGAAAAGCCCCAAATGGTAGCACCTGCTCATCCCACTGGTCTGCAGCTGGCTTCCCAGGTGACCAGGTGCAACTGCAGTCAATTTCAAGCTACCAACATATTTAACACCCAGCTTACAAAATTCTTGAAAATTTAACAACGGCCTTGTGCATGTTGTACAAGCCAACTCCAATACACTATCAAATCCACCCAACAAATTTTGAAATATGTGATAACATCCACCCTTCACAGCTGAAAAAAACTGAGCTAAACTAATCTGTGAAGTTACTAAATCCTTGAAAGACAAGTACACAAAAGGTATAGTATTAGATACCAGGACTGGATAGCTAACAGGAAATGGGAAGAATAATCTTACAATGAGATTATTCCTCTTAAAACATCCCAGTTCTCTGAATTATCCCCAATACCATAAAATAAACATCTCAGGAAACATGACAAATTAAAAACTGATGTAGCAGAGCCACACCAAAAAAACTTTAAAAGATACTTTACAAAATAATCTCCAAGCCATTTCTTCATTTCCTGGAAGCCGTCAGAAATGTCTTTTTTTTTTTAAAGTAGGGTCCAAGCCCAGCGTGGAGCCCAACACAGGGCTTGAACCCACAACCCCGGAGCTTAACTGACTGAGCCACGCAGGTGCCCCAGAAACATCTTAAACTGCCTTGCCCCTGGATGTAATGCAATGAGATAACAGAACTTTTCCAAAACTGCTTTACTTAAATCCAATCACGAGTAAATAGACAAATCTAAAAGGGGGTTGTTATACAAAACTAGTGAGCAGGATTCTTCAACAACAGCACTGCCATAAAAAAAAAAAAAAAAAAAAAAAAAGGACTGGGGAACTGTTCTAGATTGAAGGAGACTAAAGAGATGATGAGAAAGAACCTAAATGCAATTCATGATCCCTGGCTGACCCTTCAACAACAGGAACAAATATTCTAAGGACATAATAGGTTATATGGGGAATTCAGATACGGGCTCTCTATACATTAGGCCAGGGGTCAGCAAACTTTCTTATAAAGGGGTCAGATACAAGTATTTTAGGCTTTGCAGGTCATAGATCACCTGTCTTAATTATTCAAATCTGCTCTTGTAGTGCAAGGCAGATAAAGACAATATGTTTCAATAATACTTTATTTACAAAAACAGCCAGTGGGCCAGATTTGGCTGTAGTTTGCCAATCCATATATTAGAAAATATAACCTAGCTAAATTTTCTGATAATGGTAACTACATAGTGGTAATGTAAAAGAGTAAATATAGAGGTGAAATGTTGTGACATCTATATTGTATTCTGAAATGGTTCCAAATGGTTCATAGGAGAGAGAGACAGAGGTAATGCAAGTGTGACATGTTAACAACTGGTGAATCTAAATAAAGAAGCTATGGATCTCAGGGGAACCTGGGTGGCTCAGTCAGTTAAGTGTCTGCCTTCGGCTCATATCATGATCCCCGGGTCCTGGGACCAAGCCCTGCATTGGGCTCCCAGCTCAGTGGGGAGCCTGCCTCTCCTTCTCCCTCTCCTCCCCAATTGTGATCTCTGTCGCTATCTCTGTCTCTCTAATAAATAAATAAAATCTTTAAAAAAAAAAAAAGAAACTATGGTTCTCTATCATGAAATGTTTCTAACATTTATGAGGATTTAAATATTTTAAGATAAAGAGCTGAGGGAGGTGGGAATGCTTTCAACTGTGTGAGATTATTAGTATGTTTCCCTGTAATGTGATATTCATCAAAGGGAATCACATCGCCAGCAGCTTGTCTTACCCTCCACACCCTGACCACCTGGTTAAATGCAAACCAGCATAGCATTAACATGCTATCTCTCAATGATACCACCCCCATTTCTAACAGCTGGAGTGGCCAGGAAAATGAAAGGGGTCTACCAGGTGGCTGGGCTGCTCTGGTTTACCCTGCTGACCTCTGGTCCAAGCATTGCTGCAGGGTCTGTGATGGTAGACATGACCTCGTCAATTAATTCCATTGGAATATCCCCCATAACTCGGGGTTTCTTGGCCTCCTCCAAGGCATGAGAGTCATTCATTTTCCTCTTTTCTCCTGTGATGATCAAAATAAAAGGGCAAACAATGGATGATCTTAAACACAAAGCAGGTAATACATGCCAACTAATCCAATTAATTTTCTGTGAACACTGATGGGCATGGAAGTCAACTCTCCATTTACCCATGGGAGGGGTGGCAATGGAAGACGGGAAAGAGAAGGGAGGAGGTCACAGTAACTGCCAACCACAGATCCATTCTGAATATTTTCTATGATAATTTTTTAACTTGCTATATGAATTATGAAGGCATGTATTTGTTCATTTGCAAATGCAAGGGGTGATTTTAGTTATCATGGTTATTAATCTCTAAATTTAGTCCCTTTGCGGTCAAAGAACATGGTCTGTATGATAAAACATCAAAAATTTCTGAATCTTACCTTAGAGTGTAAAATACTACCAATTATGTGTAAATGTGTTGTGTCTTCGTGAAAATAATGTGTATTTTCTGACTTCAGGAGTAATGATCTCTGTACATCCATTAGATTAAGCTTACTGATTGTGTTTTCAGGGCTTCTATATCCTTAACGATAGCTTTGTCCACTTGAACTATGAATTACTCAGAAATGTTGCTTTAAGCCTTCAACTATTGGTTGATTAGGTTATTTCTCTTTGTGGTTCTGTCGAATCTCTTTCACGTATGTGTACGTGTGTGTATGTATAGATATATTATATATATGTCTATATAGACTTGAAATACACAAATGAAATGTTTCATTTTGCCAGTGAATTTAATTTTTTCATTATAAAATAACCCTCTTTTCCTCTCACAATGCTTTTTTGCCATAAAATGATACCTCAGAAAGTGAGCTGGGCCATTCTCAACATGTCACATGCTGGGAAAGGCCATGCAAAGACAAAACTTTCTCCCATTTTTCTCCTTAGATTACATGGTGGCTTTTTGTCCTTTCTACTATCATGCTTGGCTTTTCCTTTCTTTTTTTTTTCCTTGTCATAATATGTATTTATTTTTATAATTAAAATTTATTAGGTGTTCAAATCTAATTATTCCTCCTGTCTGAATCCCACTAAGCACATGTCCATAGATCATTCTCACCATCTTTAGTTAAAGGAACAGAACAAGGTAAAGTATCTTGTCTGCATGAGATGCTTCCATAAACATTATGTGTCACTTACTAAATGGCTTTTGTTGAGTTCTTGTTTTTATAACTTTTTTAGTTGTTATTAAAGGTGAGAATATTTTCAGTCATTTGACCAAGAAGCCTTCAAGTTCCACAATTCCCCAAGAGTAATGCTATGAACTACTTATTCTGTAGCTGAGGTTTATAACTAATATGCCCCAAACGTGATAAATTGCTAATAGTGTTATGATAAGAAAGTATCTGAGGCTACATCCAAGCTCACTGGCAAAGAGTTTTGGGACTGATCAGTGATGTCACCCTTGGAAGTAACAGAGAGTAAATGGTGGCACATATATTAAATATGTGGTCCTACACTTAAAATTTTCTTCTTTCCCTCTTTTATGCCACTTCTTTAATGTCAAACTTTGGTCATATCCCAGATTTGTTTGATGTCAAGCCCGTGGACAGAAATGCAACCTTCCAAACATTCTATAACTGTGAAATGCCTGTAGGATTAAGACATGTTTTTTTGCCTGCATGACTGATTACATTAGTGGCCAAATTCTTTACCCTCCTGGTATCCACACTCTGCCATGTGACTTTGTGGTTCTTACAAAAGAAGTGGAGTACATTTCTCCACCCCTCGACTCTGAGTTTGACCATGTAATTGGCCTTAGATGACAAAATAAGGCAGGAGTGATGGTATACCAGTTCTGAGTCTAGGCTTCAAGAAACTGTATGTATTTCTACTTGTTCTCTGGCACTTCTATCATCATCAGAAGGACATATTCTGCCCCAAGAAAAAAGAAAAGAAGCCCAGTGATCCCAGGAGGAGGATGAGAAATATATGGAACAGCGATGCTCCAGCTTAAGTGTTCTGGCCAAGCCCAGGACAGAGCCCCAGGTCAACAGGTAGACTCATGAGCAAGCCTAGCAAAGACTGAATGAGGTTGGCTGAGATCAGCCACCTTCCAGGAAACACAGAATGAGTGAGCTATGATAATAAATGATTATGGTTTTAAGACTCTGCATTTTTGATTGCTTTGTTACACAGGAATAACTAACCAATACAGCTCAAAGTGATTTCCAGCCATTAAAATCCTGGATGTGCACAAGTTGTAGTAAATCTACCTCTGGCACTCCTCAGATAACAGAACTTCTACGGCAAATCATAGCCTTCTCTTATGCCCCCTTAAGAGCTTACCTGGGTTTGCCTCAAGCCCAGAAGAGCCTTTGCAGGAAGGACTGGTGCTCCCTCCATTAGGTTGCTCAAGGGAAGATGAGTTTGAATTATATGAAATGGTCCCAGCTACAGGAGGTGGACTGATAACTGGCCCCAAAAAGAAAAAAAAAGGTATTAGGTGACTCCTTCCTTAGGCAATAAGGAACCACGTGCACATGCAACCATCCCATTCCTGCCCAATACCACAACAAAGTCATCTTCAAAATAAAAGCCATGCAGGGGCACCTGGCTCAGAGGATGGAGCATGGGATTCTTGATCTTGGGGTTTTAAGTTCAAGCCCCACACTGGGTGTAGAGATTACTTAAAAATAAAATCTTTTAAAAATTGATTAAAATAATAAAATAAAAGCCATAGGGCCAATGTGAGCATGATAATTAAGTAACAGATTATAGCCTATTGAATACAGTAAGGATATCTGAGTCCACATTGATAAAATAATAAATAAGTGGGCAGAAGGTGAAAGTCTTCCTTACAGGAGAATACCAATAAATAAAAAGGAAGGAATGATGGATGTTGGGGAGGGAAAAAACAAAACAAAACAACAACAACAAATTTTGGCAGCCAGCATGTAATAATTGATTCAGGGAAGAATTTTCTGTGCAGGCTAAACCTTGGGAGTATAATTTTGATGAAGACAGGATAATTTCAAAGTATCTCTCCACAAAAACACTTCTTTTATTGCAAAAGGAAAAATGGTAACACTACAGTGGAGAAATCATGTAAACACTCCCGTCACCAAGTGATCAAGCTTATCCCGACAACAAGGAGAGAGGCCAACATCATGTGCCTCCTGATGGGGCACAAAAATTCTATAAACCACATGTCTGAGATAAAAGGCACAATGGAAAATAGTCTACAGATTAGATAATAATATTGCATCAAGCTTAAATTCCCTATTTTGATAACTGTACTGCTGTGAATTAAGAGAATGTCCTTGTTCTTGGGAGATAACCACTGAGCTCAGTAAAGGGGCATGATGTTTGCAACTTTCCAATAGTTTAGGAAAAAAAAAAGAGAGAGAGAGAGAGAGAGAGAGGAGGAGATAAAGCAAATATGGCCAAATGTTAACAAGTAGCGAATCTGGGCAAAGGCTATGCAGTATGCAAGATTTCTTTGTCCTATTCTTGTAACTTTTCTGTAAGTTTGAGAGTATCTACAAATCAAAAACTTTTCTGTTTTGTTTTGTTTTATAAAGCCATTGTAAGAATAGGATGTCGCTTCGCTAGTATGCTGCTGATTTTAGCTAGTGGGGTGAGAGCAGATGAAGGACACAAGACGTCCTCAGTGGCACTGGTCATGTACAGGACAGAGTACGGCAGGGCAGCCAGATGCCCAGAGAGAATGTTCAACTAAGTTTCAATGCAGCCACAGTTCAGTCCCCAGAGGACGTTCCGAACGGCCAACAAAGTGATGGAGTAAGTTAATGGAGCAACAGAGAGACACCAATCCATAGCGCTCAGAATATACTCAAGTGCCAGGCTACATGGCTTTGCTTCCAGGAAACAGGCCTTCTGAACCTCAAAGTGCACTGGAGTGATTCCACACAAAGAGGAAGCTCCGGTGACTCTGAAGACATCTGAGTATCTTGCACAACTTGCGAGCCATCCTTATGAATGTCATGTATCACAGCTGCAGAGCTGTGTAGACATGCCAATTAAGTAGATGATTACACTCTTCTTTCCCCGCAGAGAAACACTGCAATTACAGGAGAACAGGAGAAGGCAGCCTGCTTCTGACAGCTTTGGGTAATACTACAGAGGACAATACAGCTCAACCGGGTTACAACCTTAGTCACAGAAACAAATGTGGAATCCCGAGAGTCAGAGACAACGCCCATCTTCTCCATCCTGCGCTAAGGCACAGAATGCACTGGAAGCTGAACAGACTGGGAGGCATTTTGAGCAGGCAAGGGTCAAGGGAAGTTTTCACAAAGAGAGGAATCCTCTCGGGAAGGCCCTCCAGAAAAGAACGAAGTTGACCCTGTTGCCAACTCTGGTTGTCAGCTTTGGTGTCTCCCTGCCCGTAGGAGGAAGCTGTGTTCTTCACTCATTCCTCCCACAAGCATCTGCCTGCACATCTGCAGCACATACCAAAGCAGTGGCACGTGCTACTGGCCAGAGTCTGGCTCTTCCTACAGGGAAGCAGTTAAGGAATTCCACAGCTCTGATGTGGGCCAACTTGGTGCTCCTCTCTCAGTCTCTATTTCTCATCTGCATAAAGGGGACAATAATACCAACTTCTCAGGGTTTGTGCTAAGGCTTTAATATGAAGCAGACTTCATAGGCAAGCACTTAATGGATGTATGTTATTATTATTATTATTATTATTATTATTGCGGCAAAACAGTCTCTCACCACCCTGGACTCACACTCAGAGGAGACAGAAGACTTAAAGAAAAACGGGGTTAGGATAGCACGAGTTAAGTGCTGTATGACACAGCACTTCTCAAATATTGCTGCACATCACAATCACCTGGGCAGCTTTTAAAAAGTCTCAATGTCCAGGCAAGACCAATTATATCACTCTCTCGAGAAAAGCCTCAGAAATCAGTATTATTTTAAATCACCCCGGGTGACGCCACTGGGCAACCAAGTTAGAGAACCAAAGATAGATATATTCAAGGTTCTGTGAAAGTCTGGAAGAAAAGAGATCCAGTCCTTGCTGGAAGGCATGGGAAGAATAAGGAAAGGGTTTGTGGGAGAGATGCCATTTGAAAATCAGATTGAGATAAAGACAAAGATAAAGTGAACAGCACGGGGACAGAGAGAGCAATGCAGAGAATATGCCCAGCCACCACAGAGAATATGTCCTGTAAACACTAAAACTCAAGTCTGTAAAAACAAGAGTTCAAACAAAAAGGATCTGATCCAAACCAAACTACCTCATTCCCTAAGTACTCTGCTTTATAGGGATTTAATTATGTTTACATCCAAACTTGGGCTCTAGATGAAAAAAAAAAAAAAATTATTTATTTATTTTTAATATTTTATTTATTTGACAGCGAGAGAGAGACAGCGAGAGGGGGAACACAAGCAGGGGGAGTGGGAGAGGGAGAAGCAAGCCTCCCGCCGAGCAGGGAGCTCAATGCGGGGCTCGATCCCAGGACCCTGGGACCATGACCTGAGCTGAAGGCAGACGCCTAACGACTGAGCCACCCAGGCACCCCGAAAAAAAAAAAATTCTAATCACCTTCTCAAATGCATCATGCTGAGTGAAAGAAGTCAGACTCAGAAAATGGTGTACCATATGATTCCATTCATATGACATTCTAGAAAAGGCAGACTCCAGGAACAAAAAACAAATCAGTGGCTGCCAAGGCTGGAAGTAGGGCAATGAATGGACTACAGAGGGTTACAAAGGAGTTTCCTGGGGTGAAGCCACTGTTCTGTATTTTGATGGTACCAGTGGTTATACAACTGCATGTGTTTGTCAAAACTCACGGAACCATATACTCAAGAAGGTGACTTCTACTGTGCGTAAAATTTTTTTTTGCTGGATGCAAAAATACTACACACTGAGCTAGATATACTAAAAACTCTGACATCAAAATTCTGCATTCTCTCTCCCCATGGCCACATATAAATGACTGCTTTGGCATCTCTTGCTAAACTTCTCCAGAGTCTTCCTAGTGTTAAAGGCAGCAATTCAGATCCTCTCTCTGGGATCAGTGTGACTCCAGAAGTCACAAGTCTCTTCCTTCATCATAAAATACCAGCTGATGCCACTCAAGGCAATGCCAAGGGTGCGCTGGCCCCACTGGGAAGTACTTCATGACCGGAGAATCAAGCCTGCTCTTCTCCACTTACCACCCTACCTTCATCCATGAGCGTAACCTGATGCACCAACAGACATCACAGAGTCAGAAAGCAAACCAAGAATTGATTCCTGGGCATATCTGGCCATGGACCGAGACCTTAAGTGTCTTTAAAAAAGAGCCAGCATTTGACTACAGAGCTGAGCTGTGTGGTATTTTACATCTCATATAAAATCGTAATGTGCAAGCTAAGCAAACCCAACAGTACAAGGGGGAGTGGTTTTAACTGATTTGCACCTGCTCTCCTCATTAACAGAGATGCAGATGCAAGACTTGCCAAAGTGTTATTTTTTTGCTGGCTCTGTTCTTCAATTTTTTGATGAAAAACACAAATAAATGCAGAGTGAGCTGTGACTAACACTTCCTGATCTCGGATTTATGCAAAAAGAAATTTACCTGTTTGGATTCCTAGCTGGCTGGTTCTGGAAGAGGCTGAGAGAAAATCCTGATCCCAGATAGGAGAGTTTTGACTATAAACTTCTTCTTCTAACATGGACAGAAACCTAGGCATAAGAGTAAAAGCAACAGTAAGATAAAAAAAATAATAAAAAAAACTATTACCAGAGGGATGAAAGCCCTAACCATCTGTGGCAAGCACCCCACCATCAGCATCTCACTTTCAACTCAGAAATACGCCTGTGAATTATGATTCAATTGATGATTTGTGGATGCTCCCGGTATATTCAAATAAAGAAATTCATTTCTACAAATTTACTCTCTTTTGATTCTGCATGGACTGACACAACATAGACTGCACAGCGTGTTCTATCAGTAGGAATGCATTCCACTGAGCATTCCTCAGCCTCAGAGCAAGATTTCCACCATCTACGTAGCTGTCATTACCACTGTCATTATCCATCGCAATAGCTAATAGTTATCAAGTGCTTGCCATGTGTCTGCACTATTCTATAAACTTCTTATCGAATCCTCACATCAACCCAATGAGTGACATATTTTATTTTTATTGTCAGACATATATAACTCTTACAGACAAACCCTGTTCTAAGTGTTTGATGTATTATTCACTCAGGTGATCTTCCTAACAAACCTATGAAATGGAATCCATTATTATACCCATTTTACAGAAGAAAAAACTTAAAGCACAGATATTATATAACTAGCACAAAGTTCCACAATTAGTAAATTGCAGGGCTAGGATTAGAATGTGACTGATTACTATGTTATACTTCTTGTCATGTTATAAACCAAATGGATCTCAAAGTTTGGGGGCCCCCCACAGAAATGACCTGGAGATAGATCTTGTTAGAAATATAGATAGCTAAGCCCTACCTGGGCTTACTCAATCGGAGTCCATGAGAACAGGCCTGGGTAACTAAATTTTGATGAGGTACCTTAGACTTATGTACACCAAAATTGAAGAACTATGATTAAAATACCAACACAAATCTACACATCTGGTACTGGAATACCTTCCTACAAGCCTCTTTTTAAGGCACATTAATTCTAGTGGAGGAATATAAAAAAATGGCTAAGAGCTTGGGCTCTAGAATCCATTGGCCAAGCTCACCACTTAATTTCTGTGATCCTTGGAAGAAATTCTTAGCTTTCCTCTTTCTCAGATTCCCTATTCCATTAAACAGAAATATCAACAGTAATTCCTGCATAGGGTCATAATGAGAAATAAGCTAATGTTCATGCATAAAATGGTGCCTGACCCCATGTAAGTGGCTCCATTCATCCATTCAACAAATACTGGTTGGACATCTACCCTGTGCCAGGGACTGTGTTAGGTGCTGTGAAGACAGAGTGAACAAAACAACCATCTTGCCCTCACAAAGTTCACGCTGCAATGATGTAATAAAGGTTGAATATGATGAGTCCACTATCCTCACTTGAAATTCTGAACTCCAAAAGCTCTTAAAAAAAGATTTTCCATAACCCATTTGGCAACAATCTAACCTGAACATATATAAAACTATTTATAGTTTTTACAATTACAAGTGGATTTGATTTAGGGGGATTGCCCCTACCCCTAGAGCTCTGATATATAAGTGTTATATTACCTCTACAAAATATTTTAAATCTTGAATTTTAAAACATCAGTATCAAGATTTTGGATAATGGATCAAGGATCTGTATCATCATCATCACCATTATCCCTATCACTAAAAGTACCACAGTTTTTCTCGCTTATCAATGCCTGCAAGATTTTAAATGGTTTCAGGGGTGGGAGAGGTTTGTGTTGTGGAAGTGAAAATAGATGGGGAAAGGCCCTAGGGGTCGTCTTACTTGCTGTTCAAATTAAACCTCAGATTTAAGAACAAGGTACCATTTGAATGAGTACCTAGCCGCACACGATAGTTTAATTCATGGTTTATAGAAACTGCATGAGTCATTTCTACTTCCAAGCAAGCCACCATTACCTTACGTTTTAAAACATTTTAGTATGTTTCTTACCCATCACAGAAAGACTGACAGCAGTGGGAGGTAAGATCCTTACTGAGATCACATTCTGATCTTGCTGAGGAGAAAGAGCTTGAGGTCTCTTCTCCTTTTCCTACCTTACACGGCCCTCAAGACTTCCTCAACTGCCCTTCATCACAGAAGTAAATTTCCTTTCCTTTTCCAGGCTCCTTCTCTATCAGTAATTTTATGGTCAGAACACTCTTCACAAAGCCCTGCAGAGAGACTCACCAAGGAAGAATGCCATTACTAATTAAGGAAAAATAATTCTATATAAACGTATGTGTGTGTGTGTTGTATCTGTATATAGTTATTTCGTTACAATAAAGAATAGTCTCATGCAATGACATGAGAGAATGCTTGCTTTGTGTATAGATACAATTCAAAATTGTATGTAGAATAAAACAATCCATGGAGAAAAACAGAAATATCTAAAAACACTAAAAGTAGTTCAGAGTGGTAGGGCTTTGGGGGAGGGGGCGGGTCTTTTGCTTCTTTGTTCTCTCTTAACCAAATTTTCACCAGCATGTGCATTTATCACTTCTAGGAGAAAACATAGGTACCAAACCTTTCTAAAAACAACCTTGTAAGTTGGTGGATGGGAGGAAAGGCACAAGTTTTGTTTTTATTTTTTAATACATATATATATTTTTAAAGATTTAGTCATTTGAGAGAAAGAGCACGTGCAAGTGCAAGGTGGGGGAGGGGAAGAGGAAGAGGGAGAGAAGCAGACTCCCTGCTGAGAGGTGGGACTCCATCTCATGACCCTGAGATCATGACCTGAGCCAAAATCAAGAGGCAGATGCTTAACCAACTGAGCCACCCAAGTGCCCCAGGAAAGGCACAAGTTAAAGCCAAGTGGGAGAAAGGGCACATACCAGGAGGAAGAAGATGAGGATGTAAGCCCTGCAAATGCACACGAGAATCACAGCGACCTAGGGGATTGGTATGCGGCCTGGTACAGCTCTCACTCTGAGACAGTGCCCAAGACTCAAACAGCACCTCAAGCTTCCATATGCATGATTCTGCTGCCAAGGCTAGAGGTATAAATCCCTAACAGCTCCAATGTTGTCATATTCAATGACAAGGGATTTAAAAGGAGAAGTGGGTGGTAGTTTTACCCTACCATTAGTAATAGAGAAGAGCAAAACAACAGCATTGATTTTTTAACTCAACAGCATAAGCATGCCAGAACTATGGGATGAAGGAACATAATACACTATAATTAGCAAATATCTGCAAGAAGCGAAATGGATTTGCTATGGGAAAAAAAAATCTGTTACTCTGTAGGGTAATTAAAATTTCTCTTTACGTACCATAAAAGGTGGGGTAGGGGGAGCATCCTCTTTGTTCCTTGGCTTAGAGACAGAGAATGACAACCATAATCTAAAAATATAAAAGGCTGCTTATATGGCAAATGTAATAGAGAAATAAGAAAATTGCTCTCAATCTAGAAGTCAAGGAGCTCAGACCAACCAAAAGGCAGCTACTGAATACACAAGCATGCCGAGAGATCATAACCCATTTAGGGGCAACACCCAAACTGCAGCTCTAGTACTTCTGTATCTTCTTCCCTGGAGAATACCAGAATGTTCATGGTTGCCTCAGTCTCAGGAACCGGCTGCCTTAAGAATTAACACTGAAACTCAGGATGCTAGGATTTATGTGCAAACATTGGGCGTTCAGCTAAAGCTCATCAGAATTACCCATGACATCTTTTACCTCCAGCTTAGGATTTGTGTTACACTGCAAAGGAATTTTCAGTTAATTTCTATAAAAGAAAAACCATTTTTGTTGTTGTTTTGGACTGAACTTATTTTAAAAATTAAAGCTATCTTTCCTGAGAAACAAATTGGGTAATCCCATAACAGTAACGTAATAATAAAAATCTAGTTTCCCTACTAAAACAGGGTATCATCAGTCTTTGGTTAAAGAATGTAATACCTCTTCTCTTAAACTCTCTTCTCTACACCAGCAATTCTCAGTGGTGTGGGGAAGGAAGCCTCTATCGTACCTAGAAAGCCCTTTCAAATGATACCTTCGGCCCCCTCCACGACAAGTGCTGGTTTAGGCGAATGACACCCACAGAATAAACTGTCTCACCCATGTCTTGCTGTCGCTGGTCCATGACAAGTCGGCAACTGCACCCTCAGCCCCTCTCATGAGCAGCCAGCCTTTTAGTTTAAATTTTTGGTTCTTAGCACTGAAAATGCATTTCCAAGGCCAATGGTATACAACACTGCAACTTCCTATTCCTTTAACACATTTCCTTCGTTTGAAAAATATGTAAGTGATAATTTATACGTTGGAGCAGGTAAAAGAAGCAAGGTGCACAAGAGTTATGTACATTCTGCAAAAAAATGAGTAGAGAGGTACAAAGATCATTCTGAAGGAAGCCTCTCTATTCCTGTCCAGCCCCACTCTTGGGGTCTAGTTTACAAACAGTGAGGGGGCAGGTTGACTGTGGCTGAGGCAGGAGTGATTTCTCCAGGCTTAGAAAGGATTGGAGATATGGGACAGAAAAAACCAGCCACTTGAGTGTCCTGCCGAGTAGATGGAAACTGCTTCTACCACTCTCCCCCATCCTCCTCTAGCTTCCTGGCAGCTGGATACACCCAACAAAGCACTACCCCACCGCAGACCCAGAGACAAAGACCCAGGTGGGAGGAGGTGGGGCCGAGGGAGTCATGCCTGCAGGCAACGCAAATTCACGCTAACAACAGATGTGCTGTGCAATACCGAAGAAGACCCACAAAGGGAGCTGCGGAAGGAGAGGATCCCTTCTCCCTCTTCCCTGGGATGCCTTTCCTGGAATTCCTGGTCTCGTTACTGGTATAGGCTTTGGCGTGTGTTATCGACCCCAAGCTCCAGGAGCAAAGACCGGCAAGGCAAGGGCGCTCTCTTACTTTGGGAAATGGGTGAGGATTAGAGTTCGTTTCTCAAGGGGCAGTTTGTCTTTCTCCTGTCTCGCTTGTTCCAGGAGTTGTCGTCTCATGACTGTGAAGACTGAGCGCAGCAGTGTTCTCCCAAACACCTGGGTGGTTTCATACCGAGGTAGACTGTCACAGAACTGGGGCACGTTGCAGTAACACAGCCACCTGTGATAAGAGGGAACAAGCTCCATCACTATCCCTTAAACCCTCAGGGCATCCAAAATGTCCGATGATGCTCACTCTCCTGTCATTAACCACAGCAGAAGAAACTAGGTCTGCAATGACAAGCCGTAGTATCCCTGCCAGCTAATGAAACCCGGAAGTCAGAGTGGCTCGCCCGCCCATATACAAGCATGGGGTGGGGGCGGGGGGTCCAGTTCCATGAAACTCATTCCATTCTGCAGCATCGCGCAGTGAGCCCTGCGGTCAGGCAGTCCTGGGCTCAAATCCCTGCTTTGCCATGACTTAGGAAATGTAATTGTGTTCTTGAGTCTCCAGGTCCTTACCTGTAAAAGGTGGACAGCAAGAATACCTACTTCGTTGGGTTGGTACGCGCGTGGTAGGAGATACTGTATGGACAGTGCATACTGAATTCGAGTTTCTGGTACATAAACGGGAGTTTAAATAAAAGAAGAAATTAAAGGGGAAGCTGAGGATGCCCATTTGTGAAAGACTCAGGATTCCACCATCTCGTTTCTTGAGTAAAATATAAAATGCTTACACAGCACTCACATACCCTTGAAGCTTTGGTGGAAAGATAAAGATCTTCAAGACTATTCAAAACTCAGTCAAAACGCAGGAAGTAACAAGCTTCACCACCTGTCGCTTAGGTGCATTTTCAACAACTCTGTCTCCAACTTAAAAATGCACTTCGGCATTACAAAAAGCTGGACGAGTGCCCAGGCCCAGAGGGAAACCAGAGGCTTTCTTGAGATCTGACCACAGTTCTGGGGTACACTGGCTATGTAGGGCATACAATGTAGAAAGCTCACTCAGCCAAGAGAAGCTGGAGAATGAAAGTTTATTCAAAATCGACCCTCTTTCTTTATGGTCTCCCAGGATGCGAGGTCTCAAATTCCCAGGAGCCAGTCACATCATTGCAGAGTGGGGGTCAGAGGGTGGCACGAGACCAGGGCTCAGAAGCTCAGAAGATCCTTATTCCTTGGTAGCAGAGCCAAACACCCTTTGCTTTCCAAAAATTAACACCTCTGCTCTCTGTGTGCCTTCCTGATCTCCTTTAAAGTGGGACAGAGGGCTCTCATGTGTCCAAACGGCTAATGGGAAACTCCTGATGAACTCTCAGACCCTTAATAAGGAGTGGAATAACAGTAATTAACTCGTGCTTATTGCTTTCTTTATGTTATCCCGTATCGCTTCCTATCTTCCCTGTGCATGTGACGGCGTTAGTGGTTGTCGTGGTTCATCTTCCGGAAAGATAATTTGCATTAGTGTGAGTTCATCTGCCTAAGTTCAAAATTAACCTTAAGACCCTGCTACTATTTCCACACTTCTCCCAGCTTTTCTGTCTTAATAATTTACACCCAAAAGTGCATCTGAAAGTGTTGTCACTGTATCTTGTCAAATCAGAAACCGTGTTCTTGGTAGCAGAGAAGTTAAGCAAGTGCATTTATTTTGTACCTCATATACTGTATCATCTTCGAGGCCAGTCTTTGCTGGATGTTAGTCTGTGGCCACTTAATGAGGTTCTGAGATATTCAGGGCTGAAGGGAGGCCAGCTCCCAAGTGACCAATTATGAAATGACAAACGTTAAGAGTTAAAGGTACAAACCTTAATAATCACAAATTCAGTTTCACGAGACTTGGGCCATTGCACGACTATAATGTTAAAAATATGTCCAATTTTCTGCACTGGAAGATTAACGATTCTCAGGATTTAGACCAGTACTGCCCAAACAGCTGTCTCTGCTGCTGGGAATGTTCTGTTCTCTGTGCTGATACAATGGCCACCAGTCACATGTAACTCTGAGCACACGAAACGTGGCTAGTGCAACTGAGGAGCTTAATTTTTAGTGGCATTCAATCAGTTTAAAAGTTACTTTTTTTAAAGATTTTTTATTTTATTTTTTATTTTATTGAGAGAGACAGAGAGAGAGCAGGAGAGAGAGGAGGGTCAGAGAAAGAAGCAGACCCCCTGCCGAGCAGGGAGCCCGATGCGGGGCTCGATCCCGGGACTCTGGGATCATGACCTGAGCCGAAGGCAGTCGCTTAACCAACTGAGCCACCCAGGCGCCCTAAAAGTTACTTTTAAATGGAAACAGTATGAAATATTTTTCCATGAAAGATAACTTTACTGCTTTGGTAGGACTCCATTTAGCTTTAACCATTTAAAACTGAGGGAATGAATTGAGATGTGCCATAAGGATAAAATACACATTGGATTTTAAAGACAGCACAAAGGAAGGTAAAGATGCATCATTAATAATTTTTCACATTGATCACACAGTGAAATAATATTTATATATTGGGTAAAATAAAAGAGTATTGAAATCAATGTCCTGCGCCTATTTACTTTTTAAAATGTAACTACTAGAAAATTTTAAATTCCATTTGTGGCTCACATTATGAGGTGCTGATTTTGAGTCTAAAGAGCATTTCCATCTGTGGAGGGGTCACAGATGTCCGATACTCTATTTAAAACTGATGTTATTTCTGCTACAGCAATGGTAGGTACCGTAAGATCATCAAGTGTTATAAAGAAGTGCTTAACAGGCCATGCAATCTTCCCAGGGTAAGGGAAGGCAACCCAAACTGTTATTGTCTAGTAAAATGTTTCAAATAATAGGCTTCCATTCATTTCCTCTGAAAACCATTTTATAGACCACAGTTGATGCTTTTTAGCTTTGTTTTGTTTTTACTTCTAAGATTAATTCCATTTTATAAACCCGTAAGGTGCACAATATGGTAAGACAGAGACTGAGTCAACGTGTGGTGTCTGGGTGCTATTTTAATAAATGACATGGTCATTGAGCGTGGTGGGATGGAAAGACGAAATGCGAATCTGTGTGCCTCGTCTCTGCACACACACTCCTCCAAACACTTGACTGTAGGAAAAGATTTTACCTGAACGACTGGTTTCAGGTCCTCTCAAAAGCAGTGAAAGGACAGTTCATTCATTTTTGTATGCCTAATAAAAATGGCATATGTATGCAAATAACTCAGAGTTTTGACAGCATCAGGATGATTTGCAACCACCTTGCTTTCTTTAAAATGTGAACAGAACTGGAGAACTTGGGGCGCCTGGGTGGCTGAGTTGGTTAAGCGAGTGCCTTCGGCTCAGGTCACGATCCTGGAGTCCCGGGATCGAGTCCCTCATCGGGCTTCCTGCTCAGCGGGGAGCCTGCTTCTCCCTCTGACCCTTTTCCCTCTCGTGCTCTCTCTATCTCATTCTCTCTCTCAAATAAATAAATAAAATCTTTAAAATAAATAAATAAATAAATATAAATAAATAAATAGATAAATAAGTAAATAAATAAATAAATAAAAATTAATATAAAAAAAAAGAACTGGAGACCTTGAGCACAGACCATGTCATCCTACTTGCTAGAATGAAAATCCTAAGGTCTGTAGGAATTAAGTGACCTGTCCTAGTTCACCTCAACTCAAGGCTTGGGTCTCTTACCCCCTAGCCCACTGTTCTTTCCATGCTTCCTGCTATGTACTGTCCTATACTTACACGCCCAATGATGAACGCTCAGTAACACAGAACAACGGTTACATACAACTGTTTCACCAAAATCAACTTAGTTATATCCAACTTGCACTGTATTCTTACAAAACATCTCCCCAGTATAGGGATGACCATTACACCTTTCAGAAGGTCTGCACAATTCAGAATCTAAGACTAATTATTTGACGCTTCTAGTAGCAGATTCTGTTGGTCAGATGTATTTTAAAAAGTCACAATCTTCAGACACTTTATTTTCAGGCTATTTCTTCATGGAATTATATTAGTGCACCATCATGAAATTCAGGGAACTTCAAAACATTTGAACCAGATCTTTTTCTAAATCCACAGTGATTTCCAGGGGATATATACTTCTATTAATTATTACTTCTAAGTACATGTTAACATTACAATGTCAGATGTTTTCAATATGCAAAATACTTATATTTTTCCTTTATTCAGAACAGAGAGGATTATGTCATTTAAGCAGTTCTACTGTTCAATCTGCACTTAATTTTTTAATTGGAAAATCTTCACAGGTAGCTCTGCAATAATCATTCTCTGAGTCTGGTCTCTTCCACAGAGAATCCTATTTCACCCCATTTTCATGCTGACATACAAGCTCCAGGAGTGTTCAGCCCCTTTGTTCTAATTGCTACAACTACTGTAAATTATATGCTGAACCAGCATTACAGGTCCTGAGGTTCACTTACACATCAAGATAAAACCTGGTGGTGCCTGCAGCCTATAATATTACCCATTTTTGAGAAAATGAGTATTGGTGAGACACCATGCTGTAGTGGAGTGTGGTTTATTAAAATCCTAAGTGGTCATGACAGTGAGGTTTTACTCTGAAACAATTACTGCTTCTCATAATTTTCACAGGTTGGCTTCTCTGTACTTCCCTTTCTTCATCTACGTGGCGTGATCATAGGCAAGTGGGGGAGGTGAGCATCGTCTACCTTCATTTCCTTATTTATTATTAACAGAGGCTCTTGGTCTCCATTCCACCTAGAAATTAGCAGGTTTCAGAACTCATCAGGGTGTATTCATTCCAGTCTCTCAGAAGGTTTCTCTTCACCACGGTCAGACTCCACTCTTCTACTGCCCTTGGACAGTGGCTCAAGAGGCTGAGCTAGAAAGGAATCTGCTACCGTCTTTTATTCCCTGTTATTTTAGTTTCTAAAGTGATATTCAAATAATGACAACTCCCCTTCAGTTGTACACGCTCTAGCTTAAGAGACCCACACTGGCAGCGTCTGAGTTTTAGAGAACAACGTGTGTGGGAGGAAAACGATGACTATCATCTTCCTAGCACCCGTCCTGTATGCCAGACGCTACACACAACACTCCCGGTAGTCATGAGACTCGGAAAGACGAAGAAACCGAAGGTCAAGGAGGTGAAGTGACTGGTCTAAAGCATACAGAACTAGGGAGGGATGGAGCTATGATTCAAGCCCCCTGTTCATTTCAAAGTTCCATTTCTAATTTTACTACTCCTTAAGTATTTGTAAGTGCCACCCATTTCTTGGTAATTCCCAAAAGCTACAGAGTATATTTTTACTGTTTTCTAAAATACGGTAATATCTTCCATGCTGCTTTACATTTAATTCTCCTTCTCAATGAAACAATTTTTCCTCTGTTAAGAATAGTAAATACTTTCAGAGGTCTGGTTTTAGCAAATATTCAGCTTAGCCAATTGTTCACAAATGGGTTTAAAAGATAGAGATTTTTGGGGCGCCTGGGTGGCTCAGATGGTTAAGCATCTGCCTTCGGCTCAGGTCAAGATCCCAGCGTCCTGGGATCGAGTCCCGCATCGGGCTCCCTGCTCCTTGGGAGCCTGCTTCTCCCTCTGCCTCTCTCTCTTTCTCTGTCTCTCATGAATAAATAAATAAAAATAAAATCTTTAAAAAAATAAAATTAAATAAATAAATAAATAAATAAAAGATAGAGATTTTTTTAAGTACTCCCTACACCCAACGTGGGGCTTAAACTCATGAACCCAAGATCAAGAGTTGCATGTTCCACTGACTGAGCCAGCCAGGCATCCCTATATTTTTGATAGATTTACTATCTTAACCCTTATTATAAACAACAGTTAAAATAATATAGGAACTACATTATTTCATGAAAAATTCTGAAAGTATAGAAATATGTAATTTAAAAACCTGATACTGAAGAAATCTGTAATTCCTTAAAAGTCCATTAGTACGGAAATACTTTATAACTCAAATTATATATACTGTAAAAAAAAAGAGAGGAGAGGAAAGGGGATATTACTCATGAATATCGGGTCAATAAGCAGAGAGGAAAACTTATCTTAAACTATACTTATTCCTACATGTTATCTCCTGTTACAGAAAATAACCTGGAGGGGTGCCTGAGTGGCTCAGTTGGTTAAATGTCTGACTCTTGGTTTCAGCTCAGGCCATGATTTCAAGGTCCTGAGACTGAGCCTCACCTCAGGCTCTGCACTTAGCAGGGAGTCCTCTTGAAGATTCTCTCCCTCTGTTCCTTCTCCTGCTCACACATACTCTCTTTCTTAAATAAATAAATAAATAAATCTTAAAAAAAAAAGTAAATAACCTGGGTACAAGTGCTCTTCAGGCTATAAAAAAAATTGCCTACTTTAAGTCAGGAATATCTCCTGAAGCAAGCCTGATGTGCCTATAAAATATAAAAGGGGGTGGGGCACCTGGCTGGCTTAGTCAGAAGAGAGAAAAGTATGCAACTCTTCATCCCTAAGTCATGAGTTCAAGTCCCACATTGGGTGTAGAGATTACTTAAATAAATAAAATATAAAAGGGGAAAAGTTATAAAAAGGGAAACAGAATGGGAAATTCAAGTCACTCTCTTACTTAAATGAAAATAAATGTAGGTTATCCTATTTTGTGTGGCCCATGTTTAAGATTTTTTTTTTTTAAAGATTTTATTTATTTATTTGAGAGAGAGACAGAGAGAGAGAGAGCATGAGATGGGGGGAGGGTCAGAGGGAGAAGCAGACTCCCTGCCGAGCAGGGAGCCCGATGTGGGACCCGATCCAGGGACTCCAGGATCATGACCTGAGCCGAAGGCAGTTGCTTAACCAACGGAGCCACCCAGGCGCCCCATGTTTAAGATTTTTAAAGTGAGTTCTATTATTCGGCAATTCATAAACAATGAAAACAAATTCCCATGTTAGGGGAAAAAACGTGCAATCCAAGAATATTTGCACAGCCTGATGTCCACCAACAGGGAAATGGTTGGGTAAATTACTGTACATCAATTCAACTGACCATAATGTAACCAGTAAAATGTCTGATAAGATGTTAAGTAGAGGGGCGCCTGGGTGGCTCAGTTGGTTAAGCGACTGCCTTCGGCTCAGGTCATGATCCTGGAGTCCCGGGATCGAGTCCCGCATCGGGCTCCCTGCTCGGCACGGAGTCTGCTTCTCCCTCTGACCCTCCTCCCTCTCATGCTCTCTGTCTCTCATTCTCTCTCTCTCAAATAAATAAATAAAATCTTTAAAAAAAAAAAAAAGATGTTAAGTAGAGGGACAAAAAGGATGCAAATTCTATATATATATGTTTTCATTCTAAATAATATAAAATAGACTGGAAGACAACATGTATAATGATATCAGTTCCATCATGGTGCTGGGCCAAGGGTGATCTTTCTTCTTTATAAAAATTCTTTAACACTATTATATTTGTGGTCATTGTTTTTTTGGTTTTCTAATGGGAGTGAAGTTTCTATATAATAATTACAGAGTCATAGTATGGTTACCTAGATCGGCAACATTCAATAGAAATACAATGCAAGCCACATTAAATAATTTTAAATTTTCCAATAGTCATATTGACAAGGTAAAAAGAAACAGATGAAATTAACTTTAATATATCTTATTTAATTGAATATATCTAAAATATCATCATTTCAACATGTAATCAATATAAAAAAGTACTAATGAAATATTTTACATTCCTTTTTTTGTATAAGCTTTGAAATCTCAATTCATACTAGTCACATTCAAGTGCTCAGTAGCCACATGTAGCTATCAACTATCGAACTAGGTAGTACAGGGCTAGGTGGTTTGGATCCCTCACCCCCCAAAATATCATGATATTAATAAAAAATAAATTATAGAAACATTCTGAATTGATGGAGTTACCACGAAAACTGGGTAACCCTCCGCTTGCAGGGCCAAGTAGTAATTTTAGGTCTGCAACAGGCTCTAAGAGGCCAAAGGAAAAGAACTGGTGATCTGATTACCTTGTGTAGTTCTCTTTGTATCCAGAAATATCATCATTGGGAGATCGCAGTCTTCGTTGAGATGGTGCCTCCAGATGCCAATAGTTGATGCGGTTTAGGAACATTTTTGCCAACTCAACTATCGTTTGCCTTTCTTTGGATGGCAGGTGACTAAATTTGTACTGTACAAAGTTATTCACACCCTTAAAAGGAGGGAAGGCAATTTATTCATATGGCTATGCAATCATACTAATTATGAACACCCACAGTCAGCACCATTGGTGGTTATTAAAGAACAGACATTTCTCTATTCACAAAAATCTCTTCCTTTTCCCTATTAGAAAACAGGAATACCCAGAGGGAATCGTGCCACAGATCATAGTGGATGAAAAGTGACAAGACAGAGAAGCTGTGGGTTGCTATTCTATGCCTGCTGCAATCCTCAAGCGTTAAAGGGAAAATCAAAATCACAGACTGAAAAGGTCAAAACCTCTTAAACAATAAAATACGACTATTTTGCAGAATAATTCTTGCTGCACTATCAATATAGTAGATCACGTATAATGAGGTTCCTGGATAAGCATTACATTTTTACATTACCAAAATTTTTTTTTTTTAAAGATTTTATTTATTTATTTGACAGAGAGCCGGCGAGAGCAGGAACACAAGCAGGGGGAGTGGGAGAGGGAGAAGCAGGCTCCCCGCTGAGCAGGGAGCCTGATGTGGGGCTTGATCCCAGGACCCTGGGATCATGACCTGAGCTGAAGGCAGACGCTTAACAACTGAGCCACCCAGGCACCCCTACACTACCAAAATTTTAATCAGAAGGCTGCTAGCTCGTCTTCCATTGAACTAAACCATGAGAATTTAAACTCTTTACTATCACTCTTTCGCTTTCAGCAAGCTTACCAAGAAAAAAAATCTTATTCAAAATTGTGAGTTTTTAAAAGAATCTGTGGATTAATTTAATGTCTCTACAGAACACTCCCAACTAATCTAATTTCAAATAAAAGAACAATGAATTCTTATTGAATAAGAGTTTGGAGACAAAATAAAATTTCTTCTACTGAAAACTGACTGATAAAAATACATTTATCTGTATTTGTAGAGACCCTGATTGATGTCCTATGTTCTGTAATCATTCTCATCAAGAAATTCAGTCAAGAGTCTCCGAGATTTCTTTAGCCGAACACCGGCAGGCTAAAAAATGACTGAGGAAGGATACAACACCTCACAGAAAAAGTCTATATATGTCAACAGTTTCCCCAAGCAAACCAGTTTCTTTCCAGGAATCATAATGTAACAGGAAGTCAATTTCTGGATGCAAAATCTCATTTCTTTTTTGTGTTTTTTGCTTGACTTACAATGTTTTTGACAATGCTCCTTAATTCCCTCACCTCAATAGGCTTTTTCAGACAGTGACAAACAAAAGAACAAAGACTTAATTGACTTAATTTTAAAACATCAACACCAAGAAAAAGCACATTCCATGCGTTCTTATGACCTACATGTTCTGCTTAATTTTTTTCTTCCCCAAACACAGTGAATTCTGAGTATACAGCAACTGTAAAAGACAACAGCTAGCTCATTTATTAAATTAAGTATTCACTTCTGACGCAAAGGGTCCAGGACAATTTCTACAGATTCAGTGAGCATCTCAAAACTGGGTATAGAGGATGGAAGGAAGACACGTGTAGAGATGGAAGGAAGATTAGGTTTGTTCAGCCTTAGAGCAATTAAAAAAAAAGGGCTTCTCTTTTTCTTTTTCTAAATTTTTACCTGTTCAATACTAGGTTTTTCAAATGGGGGTTTCTTCTCCAAAGAGCCTTCAACCACAGGTTTTCCTCTTTGTAAAATAGACTTTCTCAAGAGCTGCAAAAAAAATCATTAAGGAAAAAAAAATCAATGTCTGTCTCTCTCTCTCACACACACACACACAACATAGCCTCTGAAGGGAAGTCACCATATTCTAATTATCTTATCTACATGTGAATAAATCCTTAAATCACTAAAATGGGTGACTACGAGGTAACCCAAATTTGCCTTCATACCCATGCCCAGAGCTATGAGAAACTAGACCCCTTTCATGTTCTGAGCAGCCTAGAGCACTGCAGTGCCATCAGACTCCTCTATCCTACTCCCTGTCTCTTCTCCCCACCATTGCCAGATGCCCACTGACCCAGAGGCCTGGTACACTAGAGCCACACTTTGCACATGCCCATCTAGGCCACCGCAGGTGTGTTGATGCTCTGGAGGGTTGTTTTTTGTTCGCTTAAGATTTATTTATTTCAGAGAGAGCACGCGGCGGGGAGGAGACAGAGAAAGAGGGAATCTTACACCCACGCAGGGCTCGATCTCAGGACACTGAGATCAAGACCAGAGCTGAAACCAAGAGTCAGATACATCCGACTGCGCCACCCAGGCACCCCGAAGAAGGTTCATATTTAAACCCCTGGAAGGCAGAGACCCGTTCTGCACACGTGAGGCCAGAGGAGAGGGCTGTTTGTACCAGCTGGATGTCCTATGCATAAACTAGGGCCCAGGCCCTTTGGGAAGGAATTCTGCAGGGCTCTCAATCGGCAACTTTCACTGTTGCGGTCTCTTTTCATTTCCTCTCCATGCACAGAATACAAGCCAAGTGTTCTGGCATCTCAATGCCCACCAAACAAAACACTGCTCTTAATCCTTGCCACTGGAATTCAAAGCCCTCAAAGAGCACATATCCGAGAGAAAAAGGGAACAGAGTCACTAATCAAGACCTAATTTGAAAATAAACTTGATATTGAAATCCTTTACCTTCAACCTTTGCTTGAAAATTCTGTAACCTTTACATGTGGGCCAGGTATGATATGACCATGCATTTACTTAAGTTACATCTTTCTCTCCTTTCTCCACTTACTGCCTTTTCAACAGAAACAAGACGTGGTAACCATGCTCCCAGGAGTTAATGGAAATGGATTAACACCCAAGGTTGAAGATCACCCTGTGTCCCCCTGAGCCATGTCTTACAAGGGCCTCAATTCCTTCTAGGGGTGCCATATACATAATTAGCACGGGGCATCTGTTTATCCTTTCAATGTATTATGCCCATTTTTATAAAAATAAACATGCAATAATGATAAGTCACTCTATGTTTCTAAGGATATAGAAAGATGGATCATAAAATTTTATTTATTTATTTGACAGAGCGAGAGCAAACAAGCAGGGGGAGTGGCAGAGGGAGAGGGAGAAGCAGGCTCCCCACTAAGCAGGGAGCCCGATGTGGGGCTCGATCCCAGGACCCTGGGATCATGACCTGAGCCGAAGGCAGACGCTCAACCAACTGAGCCACCCAGGCGCCCAGGATTGTAAAATTTAAATACCGATAATTGTGGCTGCATACTTTGTTTGCCCAGTTAAATAAGACCATTTGAGAACTTGGTCCACTGGGGGTTTCAATTTGGAAAGAAACTGATGGGTTGGGGAGATGCTGAATGTCAGTTTCTTCATCTACACAAAAGGATGGAGCTGGGATAAGTGGCCATATAAAAGAAATTTAATACTTGCAGCAAGCATTTGCATCCTTACTTTCACCACTCTTGTAAGTTCTTTATGTCGTATCTCATTTAATACCCCCTAACAACCTTTAGACGTAGGGGCTATCACTGTCTGTATTTTACTGATAAGGAAACTGAGGGAGAATGACTCGCTCAAAGTCACATTTCATATGTGATGGAGCCAGGACTGAAGCCCAGAGAGTCGAGCTCGGGAGCCACAGTTACAGGTTCTGGGAGACACTGAGCTTTAGGAAGCAGCTTTTCATTGGGTTTTTTTTTTTTTTTTTTCAAAATCTAAGCCTCGAGTTTTTTAAATGTTACTTAAAGTTATAATACATTTAATTTTAATGTAATTATTGAGACATATGAGACACAGGAACTGCCTTTCAAAAGCTAAGGAATGGATGACTTATTACTTATTTGCCCAAAAAATGACTCTGGGAGGGAAGTGGGGGAGAATGCTGAATATTTTAGATTTTGTTCCCATGAGTAAATATATTTGTGCTGTTAAAGATGAGGGAGGTGAGAGAGAGAGAGAAAATGGACTTCAAAGCAGAGCAATGCTGTCTGGCCTACTTGGTTAGTTATAAACGGAATCAAGAGGAGGCCAGCAGGATGGAAACCTTGGAAACCTTCACTTCCAGCAGGGCGGTGGGGCTGCCAGGGTGCTCAGTTCCAAGACAAATAATCGCTGCAGTCATGCAGACGTTGTTTTTCTTCAACTAAGATCTTTTTCCAAAGAAGCTCTAAACAGCATGAACCTGCCAGGGTTCAATCTGGATGACTCAGGCCTCACAGCCATGTCAACAAGTTATCACCTGAAGTAGCCCAGCGCCTGCTAATGGCGGTGGGGAATTCAGAGGTGCATTATCTTTCTGCTCACCCCTCTCGTCTCTCTCTTTCTCCTCCCCCCACCTCCCATTTACCTTTTTAGAACCAGTATCCCCACACATGACCCCAAAGTTTAAAACTACAATTCTCACTCCCACACCTGTCTCCTATCTATCCCCAAACCCCCACTAGTAACCACCCCCGCCAAAAAAAAAAAAAAAAAAAGACAAAAGTTAATAAATGGGGAGAAGGGAAAATTATGTAGCAAGTAAATTCAGATTAAAAAAAAAAAGCTACAGAAATTGGGCACAAAATTTGCACTGAGATTCCAAGCAGCCAAAGCAAAGAAGGAACTCAGTGGAAAATTTTTTTATCCTTGTCATATAAAATGAAGCACGGTGCTCAGTAAAGAGGCAAACCTTTCCTGGGCTCTAAGCTCTGAGTGGAGTGTTTTGCCTTCTGTCTTTTTTTTTTTTTTTTTTTAAAGAACCTTAGAAGTATTACATAATACAACATAACCAACAGTGCCCTCAACAGCAAGTTTCTGTTTTTTAATTATTTCTTCTGTCTGCCCCCTTTCAGAACATAGTTTTGGCCCCCTGTAGTTCGTCTGTTTGTTCCCACCACCCGTTTCTCTCCCACACCTGTCCATCCCGACAGCAGTCAGAAGATGGGGAAACGTATGTCTGCAGAAAGGGGATCGATGTGACCTAAGGGGAGCTGAGGCAGAGCCAAGAAGCCCCAGCTCTGGGGAGTGGGAGCAGTAATCGTGACTGGTGTCAACAAGACCCAGAGGACAGTGGGGAGATGCCCAAATCTGGAAACTCTTGATTCCTCCCTATGAAGCATGAGAGTCAAGGCCCTGGCGCCACCCTCCAACCACATCTCCTCCCACCCTCCCCTTGCTCACCAGGCTCCACCACACCGGCCTCCTTGCTCTTCCCACATCACACCACGCTCACTAAGTGCACGGCCTAGACGGTGTTCCTTTTGTTGCCTGGAAAGCTCTTCCCCCAGCCCTTTTCAGCAACGGCTCCTGTCCTCCAGTTCGGGGTCCAGCTCAACTGTGGTCTCCTCAGAGAGGCCTTTCTTAACTGCCCTTCCTCATGATTGTGTCCTCCCACCCACCACCATCCCTGCCATTCTGATTCCACTTACCCTACTTTGTTTCTCTTCACAGCACTTATCACCACCTGCAAATATATTATTTACTGGTTGATTGTCTGCCTCTTCTACTGAAATGTCAACTCCATGAGGGCAACGACTTTGCTTTGCCCACTGATCTATCCCTCATGCCTACATGAGTGCCATGCACAGAGCACAGAGCAGGTGTGCAATACATACTTGGATGGATGAATGATGGGTGGATGGAAAGATATCTATAAGCATAAGCAAATCAAGATATTCAAATTGGCATACAAATATGAAGGCTCTCAAGGAAAGTGATGTGTCCAACACATGGTGGGTCATTTTAGAGATTCCCTCATGAAGAAACGCATGCTTCCACAAACCCTGAGGGCAAACATATCATGAGCTGAGAGCCTTCCCACCCACGATCACGACCTGGTGTGCAGAAATTGAGCACATATGAACAATGAGAGAAAGAAGAAATGCCTTTTTAAAATGGTAAAAACCTCACCTTAAATAGATAGAAATACACTTGTTTGGTATCTGCGTCTTCTTCCTTGTGGACGCAGGTAAAGAGATATTCCACATCCAACACTATTCCCAGGAGTCTGTTCATTTCTTCCTCAGACACATTTTCCAGGTGGGAGACATGAGCAGCTGAAGACAAAGATCAAAGGAACGTATGTGACATGTTAGCTGGAAAGTGCAAATGTTCTCAACTTTAAAATAGAAAAGGGTCTCTCTCAAAACCTTCTGGGACACCAAGCCATTAGATTGCATTGTAAACAGGAAATTTCTGAACTCCTGTAAGATCTAAGTCTTCTCACCAAGTTGATTTATAATTAAAAGACTGTCACCTTGCTGGGCCTTAGCCTTCCCCTTTAAGACCAAAAATGGGCCAGCAGCTAATGTATTCTAATAATGTACAGTTTAAGATCCAGAACTTGTTGGCACCACTTGGTGGTCCTCATAGTGTTAAATTCTTTTTTTTTTTTTTTTTAATTCATGAGAGACAGAGCGAGAGAGAAAGGCAGAGGGAGAAGCAGGCTCCCAAGGAGCAGGGAGCCCGATGCGGGACTCAATCCCAGCACCCTGAGATCATGATCCGAGCCAAAGGCAGACACTTAACCATCTGAGCCACCCAGGCGCCCCTAAATTCTTTTTTTCATTGAAGTATAGTCGACACACAACATTAATTTCCCTTGTACAATGTGGTGATTCGAGAAGTCTATACGTTCTGCTGTGCTCACCACCAACATAGCTGCCATCACTATACAATGCTATCACAGTATCATCGGCTATAGTCCCTGTGCTATACTTTTTATCCCTGTGACTTATGCCTTCCGTTCCTAGAAGCCTTTACGTCCCCATGCCCCCTTCACCCATTTTGCCCATCCACCCACCCCCCCACCCCCGGCAACCATCAGTTTGCTCTCTGTATTTATGGGTCTGTTTCTGCTTTTTGACAGTGTTAAATTCCTATGTATCCACATAAGAATGTGGTTGGTCTCCACCATGCCTGTGAACAGCTCAGTGAGCCAAGGATATCATATTAGTGTGAAGAATGAATGATGGACGGAGGGGTAGACGAACCATGAGAGACGATGGACTCTGAAAAACAAACAAGGTTCTGGAGGGGAGGGGGGTGGGAGGATGGGTTAGCCTGGTGGTGGGTATTGAGGAGGGCACATTCTGCATGGAGCACTGGGTGTTATGCACAAACAATGAATCATGGAACACTTCATCTAAAACTAATGATGTAATGTATGGGGATTAACATAAGAATAAAAAAAAAAAAAAGAATGAATGATGGCCCTTTCCCTCAGCCTTTCTGAGATGCGATGAAACCTCACTGTCCTTGCAGCAATGTCCCAAGGCCTGTTTGAGCTTGAGATTCAATGCCTTCCATGATCAAGCCCCCCAAACCCATTTTTCCTACTTTAGTTCTGTAAGAGCTATAGTAAGTAACCTAGCCATCAACCTTCTCTCCCATGCCCCTGTCCTCTCTTCTATCCAAATCCAGTCCATTTATCAAGGTTATTGCATTTAATCCTCAAACAATCCCATGAGTAGATATTAGCAATCCCATCTGACAACTGAGGGAACGGAGGCTCGGAGAGAATGGATATCGCTCAGCTAACAAGGCAGAGCCAGGGGCTGAAAGGAAGAACGCTTGAACCATATTTCAAAGCACCCACAAGCACACTTTTTGTTGATTAGCTGATTCACTTCAAGTCCTTTCTCACTTGAAGAGCGTTCTCTAGGTCAGTCACTCAATAATCAGCCCCGAGCCCGGGAACGCCTCTGAGTCAGGATCATGCCTCTCACGTCCGCATCCCCAGCATTTATCACTATGCTGGCCACATAGCGAGCACCAGCACCTCGAGAGGAAACCTCTTGGGTGTAGCACCTGGTGTGCTGGCTTAAAAATGCTTAAACGCAGAAGGGTTTGAGATTAAAGACTAAACTATGTAGAAGAGGAGAGGGCCTTCCCTTCCCTTGCTAAAAGGAGATGGAACTGAAGAATATTGAGGAATACTTATTAAGTGTCAGGCATGGGTCAGTCTACTCCAGAGACCATGGTGCTCTTGTCATTAAACCACAAAGCTTAGGGCCCCTGGGTGGCTCAGTTAGTTAAGTGTCAGACTCTTGATGTTGGCTCAGGGCATGATCTCACGATCCTGAGACTGAGCCCTGCATCAGGCTCCACACTCAGCAGGGAGTCTGCTTGTCCTCACTCTCTCCCTCTCCTTCTGCCCCTCCCCCCAGCTCATGCACACTCTTTCTCTCTCTCATAAATAAATAATCTCGGGGGGGGGGAACCACGAAGCTCAATCAGGAGATTGGGACAGAGAATGCTGCCTGTACCCTGCCCCTACCCCTTTCCACTACCACTTCAAGGCATACCTCCTGGCATCTAACTCCCAGTAGCTCCATTTCTCTACCTAAGGGCTTTTCCTATCACTGTAATCTGCTCTGCCACCTACCTGCCCCTCAAGAGCACCCTTCAACCCCAAACTAAGACATTAGCCTATAAATAAAAACCCCAGATCCCTCATCCCTCAGTCTGAATAACCATCTCCCAAATTTTCCCCCACAAAATTAAGTAGCAGCTGCCCAAGGTGGGAGCTGGCTCAGTAATTCACCCTTTATTGGCCACTTTTTCCACCTCATTTCACTTTTCTACTCCCCTAACTTCATGCCAAATAAACTACTTGCATTCAAATGCTTGTCTTGGAATCTGCTTCTGAGGGAGCTCAAACTAAAATATCCAATCAAAAGCATTTTCAGAGAGTCAAGAGAATTAAATACCAGGAGGTTGGGACTTGTAAATGTCCACCGGGAAGCCGGATTAAAGAACTCAGAATTAGAGAGGCAGAGGCTACCTACTTTTCATTCCTTTTTCATGCAGTAAAATGGAAAGGCAGAGAGATGGGCCCAAGGTCATGGGCCATCAGTGATGAGCATGATGTGCACATACCTATACGTGCATACACACACATGCACGCACCCCAAAGAGCATTTTTAAAGGTAAGAGGAGAGGAAGGAAATGTGGTAATCTGTCTGCCTTAGGTATTGTGGAATAAATCTAGTACATACATATAAACTTGAAAACACCAACACTGTATTATTACATTACCAGATAGAAAAAGAGTAACTAACTAAAATGTCTCTCAGAACCTAACAAAACAAAACAAAAAAAGAACCTAAGTAACATAGCACGGAAAAATTACAAATATATATATGTGTGTGTGAAAAAATTAATATGCAAATCTATTACTTTCTACTTGGTTATACAATAAGTGACTTCATCATTTTCTAAAAGATGCCCAAAATTAGACTTCCTTTTAGGTAGAATGTTTGCCAGGTCATCTTTTTTTTTTTTTTAAGTCTGCAAAATTTTCCTTGAGGTCAGTCTGAAGCCTATGGGACACAGGCCTCATTCTGGAGACAATTAGGTCAACATTTTTATGTCAGTTATTTACAGAAATAATTTTATTGAAGACTATTTTTGCCTTGTAATGTTTAATTGCTTTTCAGTGATAAGCTATGAAAGCCATCAGTTCACAATATAACATCAATTCAGGGCGCCTGGGTGGCTCAGTCGGTTAAGCGTCTGCCTTCGGCTCAGATCATGATCCCAGAGTCCTGCATTCTGCTCCCTGCTAAGCAGTCCCTCTCCTACTCCACCTGCTTGTGCTCTCTCTCTCTGCCAAATAAATAAGTAAAATCTTTATATATATAACATCAATTCCTTCAGATTCACCACAATATGAAACAGTCTAACTAAGGTGCTAACATAAGTGAGTTTAACTCATGGAAGTACAAGCCATGATTTAATTTTTAAACCAGTAGTTCATTTTAAGTCACAAAACACTTAACCCAAATGAATTCTTAATCAGAACTAGAAAGAGCTATTCTGATTGAAACAGAGGTGGAAGTGCCTATCTTTCAGAAGGCAAGGTTGCGGGGGGCATCCCTTCCTCTTGTTGGGGGCTCCACAGTTTGGAAACCACTGTTGGGAAACATCTTCCAGCATATTCTGAAGAGTAGACTAGATAAACATTAACATGCTTAAGAAGTGAGACCTGAGGAAGTTCATTTCCTTCTAATTCTGTGTATAATGAAATCCGTGATCTCTCCTCAAAGCTCTGTATGTAAGCCAAATCACAAAGGACTAAGGAGCTGGAGACTGGGGGGAGGGGAGTAAATGGAACAGCAAGTTTCCCAGGAGGGAGGGAGGGAAGGAGGGAGGAAAGGAGGGAAAGGCTGTACTGGACAAATGGGGCTAATCTTTGCAACACAAGAGCGTAGGTATCTCTTCCTCTGAGAATAAAGGAAAGGTGCGTCTGGAGTGAAAGGGGGTATACTAAGGCCTAAGGATACTACTACGTGAAAAAGGTTAAGCTTCCTAGAATAAATGATGGGATGGGGGAAGACAGATGGAAGTAGAGGGGTGGGCCATCTCCTTGAGAAGGGAAAATAGGAGGTCTGGAGAAGTCGTCAGGAAAGAGAAGCTTCCCTGGAATGAGAAAGCTAGACAAGGACAGTCATGTCTGCACTGTATAAATACTTAGTTGTCTGGACCTGCCATGTTCTCAGAGTCTCCAACTATGGTCCCCTTCTGACCAAGACTCCTTTTCCAGTCTCTACATCCAGCTGTCAGCCTCCACCCTCTCATCACATCCACACCACCAACTAACCCCACCTCACAGCTTCCCTATCCCAACAACATCAGTGTACCACCTTCAAGGCAAACTTGACCCTAAGGCAAACTTGACCCTAAGGCAAACTTGACCCTAGGGTCAAAATCCTCATGGCTCTCCTCAAGGTGGCAATTCCCTCCTGCTAGCCCCGCTTGTGACAAGAAGCCTGTCATTCATTCCTTCATTGTCCTTTACCTCCTGCATACTCCCAGTCATCAGATTCAGGTGAGCTTGCTCACTGTCTCCCAGAGTCACCACTTTTCTCTGTTCCTACCTTGGTGGTCATTGGGATCTCAAGCCTAGAGTACCAAAAGAGCCCCAGACTGTTTTCTCTGAGCCCAGGGTACTCTTCCTAAAACACCATTTTCTTCAAACAAGCCCATCTCCACCAAATCCAAACACTCTTTGGAGCTGCTGACCAGAACCGGATAGGACTTCCTCAGGAGCCCACAATCACCCCTACCCATGCCAACACCCAGGAACACTTCACTCTAACCACACAGCTAAACTAGTTACTGTACCAGTAACTCATTTTTAACTAAAAAGGGTCACTCATAATGGAAAGAAACCCTTCTTTTAATCTTTTCTAAAGAAGCCTTTTTGATGCAAATAGGTTACCTTCAATTATCTAAAACTTGTTTTCTTAAAGAGATAGGCCTCTATTGTATAGTTGGACAGCACGTTACTAAAAACTAAAAAATAAAACTCAAAATCTGTAAACTACAATGCGCAAATCCACAGCAGTTCATCTGCCACAGAACTCGTAACATGAAATCACTGCTTCTTAAAGCTTTTGTAGGGGGGCCTGGCCGGCTTGGGCAGTGGAGCGCGCGACTCTTGATCTCAGGGTTGTGAGTTTGAGCCCCAGGTTGGCTGTGGAGAGTACTTACAAATAAAATATTTAAATAAATAAATAAAGCGTTTGTATATGCTGCCTCGTTTACCTTCCTCCACCAGTGAAGTTTGCATCAGTGTTCAGTCTATCAACTGTGCGAGAGAATGCGCCTTTCCCCACTCTTGCCTATAGTGAAGAATCATTCTCAGGAATTAAATCAATCTTGAAAATTAATGAGTCCACACTATTCTGATTTGCATTCACTGGAATGCCCTTGGAGGTGTTTGTTTTCCAGGTTACTGGCCATCTGTATTGATTCTTTTGTGCACTACTTATTCAGATCCTTTGCCTGTGTTTTAGGATGTTAATTTTTTCCTTATTGCCTTGAAAGAGCTTTAGGTCTGTCATATTCAATGTAAATGCTCCCGGATTTTGTTGGGGTTTTGGGCAGGTTGTGAAGGAATTTTAAATTTTTTATAAAGTTGAATCTATGTTTGGCATTTCTTTAAGGTCTTGCTTGCAAAGGTCTTCCCTTTGCAAAATGTATTTTCTCCTAGCTCTTTAACAGGTTTGCTTTTAAAATTTAAAACATTCCTCCACCAAAATGTCAATGTCATAAAACACCAAAAACAAAACAGAAAAAAAGCTGACGAACTGTTCCAGATTAAAGGAAACTAAAAGGACCTCCTGTGATATTGCAACTTACAAAGAAATATATATTTGGTCTTTGTCCCTGGCACAGTGCTCCCCGCCCCCCGCCTGCCCCCCGGCACTGGGCTTCTAAAACCCTTGGAATTTTATAAGTAATGAGAGCAATAATGTAAAATATGTGTCTTTTGTTATTCATAACAAGTCCCTGGCAACCACACCTGAGTTTATGTTAATGACCTTTTAAAGTCCCTTAAGGAAGGGGGCTGTTTGCCAGGGGAACCAAAGAAGTCACTAAGGGTTGGAATTTTCAGCCCCACCTCTCCTACCTATGGTGGGGATAGGAAGTGGTCTGGAGGCTGAATTAATCACTAACAGCCAAAGATGCAATCACTCATGCCTACATAATGTGGTCTCCATCAACCCTAACTGAAGGGGTCTGGAGAGCTTCCAAATTGGTGTTCGCAGAAAGGTGCTGGGAGAGTGTTGTGCTTAGAACTTCGTGCTCCTTTCCCCCTGCCTTGCTCTGTGCATCTCTTCCTGAATAGTATCCTTTTATGATAAACCAGTAATCAAATAAGTAAACTGTTTTCCTGAGTTTTGTGAGCTGCTCTAGAAAATTATCCAACCCCAGGAGGGGGCCATGGGAATCTCCCAATTTATAGCCAGTCGGTCAGAAGCATGGGTAAAAGTGGGTCTTGCAATTGGCATCGGAAGTGGAAAGGAGGGGGACTGAGCCCTTAACCTGTGGGGTCTGCACTAACTATAGGCAGTTAGTGTGAAAACTGAGTTAAAATTTGCAAAACACCCTCTAGTTGTCCACTGGAGAGTTGGAGAAGTGCTTGTGTGTAAAACCCCACTCATTTGGCGCCAGAAGTATGCTGGAAGTGTTTTGAGTATGAGTAAAGTAGACAAGCTGTTTTCCTTTCACATGACAACTACCTACCATGTGATTCTAGACTGGATGCTTAACTGGGAAGGAAAATATGCTATAAAGGACATTTTGGGGCCAACTGATAAAAGTAGAACACAAACAGTACATTAAAATATGACATAAATGCTAAAATTTACTTAAGTTGGTAACTGAACCAAGGTTATGTAAAAAAATATCCTTAATTTTAGGAAACAGACATTGTACGTAGGGGGGAAAGGCCATGATGTATATGTAACATAAGTTCATATGGTCCAGGAAAAAAAAATATATGGAACTACACAGACACATATTAAAAACAAAGCATATAGGGCATAATGCTACCAACAGGTAAATCTGAGCAAAATGCGATTGCTTTGGGATGTCCTTTGTTACTATTCTCATGACTTTTCTGTAAGTTTGAAATTATTTCCCAAAAAAGGGTTTTTAAAAAATCTTTCATCCACCTGGAACTGAAAAATCAAATATAAAGGACCCTGCTTTCATTTCAAATAGTCTTCCAAGAGTGTGGTACAAAGCATCGATGTAATTACCCAAAACTGGCCAACCCCTTTCTTGTGGGAAAAGCTCACTCTTTCCTGTCAGCCTTGGCTTCCCCCAGTGTCCACCGTGTGTAGAGGGCAGAAGGAAGCAGAGGGAAGGTGGGAGCCAGAAGACTGGAGGAGGTTTTGCTCTCCTTCTATCTCTCCAGGAGGATGTACCTTGGCACCTCTCAGTGCTGTGCCAGACTTGCAAACACCCAGGGTGCCACAGGGAGACCTGCCAAATGCCTGCTGCCAAGGATCATGGTGCAGCTGTTGCCTGGCTGGGAACAGGAAGCACACTGTCACCATCTGCTGTGACCCTCTCTCAGCTCTGGCTCCGTGTATCACTGGCCTGCACTTCTCTTGAGGACAGCCCGCCAGTCCTCACATGCCCTGCTGTGTGAACAGGCAGCAGCTGGGCAGGCGGCTAACATGTCTCTGCTCCTTTGGACTGGAAAGAAAGCAAACAGCACGGCCCCCACAGTATTTGTAAGCTGTTCAAATACATTTTTTGCTCATGGGAATCTGAGGTCAAAGCTAGAAGAGGTTAAGACAAATTCCTTCAATGAATGAAACCTTTTGAATTGACTAACGTGCAAAAGTTTATAATTTAAAAGTGGTTTCCTCTTTTGTAATCTCAGATCTAGATGGAGAAAAAGAGAAGTTCTGGGTTTTTTTTTTAAGATTTTATTTATTTGACAGAGAGAGACAGAGCAAGAGAGAGAGCACAAGCAGGGAGAGCGGTAGGGAGAGGGAGAAGCAGGCTCCCCGCCGAGCAGGGAGCCCGATGTGGGACTTGATCCCAGGATGCTGGGATCATGACCTGAGCTGAAGGCAGACGCTTAGCCAACTGAGCCACCCAGCCGTCCCGAAAAAGAGAAGTTTAAGATTAAGAGTCCTTTAGATGAGTTCAGTACAATAGAAACATAATATAAGCCACATATGTACATATAAATATTCTAGTAGCCACTTTTAGAAAGGTAAAATAGGTGACATTTTATTAATACATTTTATTTAACCTAATACATACCAGATTTTTCATTTCAACATGTACTCAATGTAAAAAATTACTAATATTGTACATTCTTTGGTCATACTAAGTCTTCAAACCAGCATGCATTTTGCACTTGCAGTGCATGTCAATTCAAGCTACATTTCAAGAGCTCAGCAGCCACACATGACTGATGAGTGGCTACGGTTGTGGACGATGCAGGTACATACTATGAACTATGAAAGCTCCCCTGCAAATAACTGCAACCAGTCATCTTTTTAGTACTCCTGAATTCAGTGTTTATCAATGAAGGAATAAGCCCAATTATGCCCAAGGAACAGAATATATTAGGAACTAGAGGAAAAGTCAGTCCTTAACCTTAGTCTACTATAGAAAATCTACAATAAATTATATATAATTATATATTATATAATCATTTATTATATACCTTATATATATAATTATAAATAATTACAGTTATGTAAGGAACATTGCAAGGCAGCCCCAAGAAAGCCTTTACTCCCTCTACCAAGCTCCAGACAAGTCAAACCTCGAGGGAAAAGCACTGCCGGTGGTGTGAGCCCCCACATCTACAGCAGAGGTAGGAGAAAGTGCAAAGAACACTCCAAGAACACGGAGCAGCCTGATGGCCAAAATGCAGCATAGATGGTTGGGGGAAAGGCCAGATGGTAGAGGCCAGAACAATCCTACACGCTCAGCAAAAGTTGGACTTCATTCGGAGAACAGCGGGAGGCTCAGAGAGGTTAAACAGGAGAATGTTTAGATCAGATCACTACTTTCTTGGGAAGCCAAGTGCACAAGGATGGAGCTGGGGGACTCCAGGTGCTGCTGCAGGTACAACCAAAGAATACAGAGAAGAAACCTGAATTCAGGGCAGAGCCGGAAGGAGGCACATGGAAAATCAACATGCCTTCATGACCCACGGAAGGTAAGGAAAAGTAATGACATCAGTGAGCAGGACAAATAGTACCGGAGTTAACCCCTTCAGTCCTTGTCGTACCAGACTTACAGCTCCTGACAACTCTGAACCCCATGTGTAAAAGATGGCATTAGTGAAAACAGGGATGGCCGGATGGCACGGTCGGCAGAGCATGCAACTTTTGATCTTGGGGTTGCAGGTATAAGCCCCATGTTCGGTGTAGAGATTACTTAAAAATAAAATCTTTAAAAAAAAACAGAGGACACCCAGCCAAGAGAAATATGCTGACTTGACTCGGATGGCTGTGCCAGGCCCCCTATTTATATCACTTGGCACCTGCACAGTACAAATATAAATGGGAACTAGGGGTGATTAAGTGGTGGAGGTCTATGCAAATGTGGTAAGGCTAAAGAAAATGTGTTGGGTCAAATGATTTACCTATGATTTAAATGTTTGAAATAGTCCATGAGAAAACACTGGTAGTCCCTTCATACCTCCTACTATTCAAGAAAGTAAGCTCTAGTATAATTGGTTAATGTCTTTACTTTCCTTAGAAACTTTCTACTGTAAATAAGCAGGTAAGCAGAGGTAACCACGGTGGGGGGGGGGGGGAGGGAGGCGGGGGGGCCACACCTGTCAATTTCTACTATTGTAATGTTTAAATATGAGTGTGTCTGCATGATGTATGCTTATGTGTATATGTTTATCAGAAAAAAGTGATGGCACTGAAAACCAAAAACCTCCCACATACAATTGCAAAAAACTATCACTAGTCAAGTTTAATAATCAGTACATCCTGGCACAGTTCAGAACAATGGACTTCAAAATGATAACAAAAATTCCAATTGTGTTTGATCACAATGGTGCGTTTCCTCCTTCCTGGTCATAGAGGCAGATTGCTACTTAAATAAGCAGTCCCCAAATAAGGAATTTTTATAAATACAAAAATAAGGAGAAATATTTGGGCTGCTGAAGTGCTTTGTTAGGACCCTCTGTTAAATTTCTGTAAACTGAACTTGACTGTATCAATCCCAAGTAACAAATAATTTCAGAGAATGGACCAGAAAGTTCTAGGCCGGTGCTATCCAAAGGAAATATAATCTGAGCCCTATGTGTAATTTTAAGTCTTCCATTAGCAGCACTGAAAAAAGAAACAGGTGAAATTAATTTTAATAATATATTTTATTAACCCAATATACCTAAAATATCATTTCAACATACAATCAATATTAATGAGATAGCTCCCTTTTTGTCATACTAAGCTTTCAGAATCTGGCAGGTATTTTATACTTACAACTCATCTTAATTTGGAGGAGCTATATTTCAAGCACTCATTAGCTCATGTTAGTTATAGCAAGTGGCTATAACATTGACAGCATGGGTCTAGACTAACCATTTCACTCTGTAGATGAAGATACCAAACTGCAAAGAGCTTAAGGGATTGGCAAACTGCTGTACCCGGCCTAGAATGTTTCCTAATTCCCAACTGAATGTTTTATACCCAGGAGACACAGAGGAGTATTCAATGATGGCAGGCCAAGGACACCTGGGATGGAAGTTAACTATCAGGAGACCACATGAAACCAGAGCTCACTGTCATGAGAAAACGTATGGCTGAACCAAAGGGTATGCAACAGCAAAGCAACAGAACAGATGTGGTCTCAATCGAGAAGCCTGGTTACGTGTTGGTAAGTACAGGAATGTTCCAGGTTGACACACGTGCATGATCACTGGGGACTAAATCCACTATACTCAGCATAGTGACTGTGGAAATCAGGACAAGGTACACAAATTTAAATGCTTTTGAGAATTCAGGTCTGCGTGATGGCCTAACAGAATTCCCTATACCCTAATCTCTACTTTGTTGGTAATATTTAAGAAGTAATCTGCACAAACAGGAAAATATGTGTGGAACCTGATTTAAGTACTCTGGCCAAAAAAAAAAAAGTGAGGGGAGGGAAACTGGCAAATTTTTATTTAAAGATTTATTTATTTATTTGAGAGAGAGAGTGCAAGCAAGCAATCGAGGGGGAGAGGAGGTAGAAGGAGAGAGAGGAGAGAGAATCTCAAGTACACTCTCAGCTGAGCACAGAGCCTGACTCAGGGCTTGATCCCAGGAAGCTGAGATCATGACCTGAGCCGAAATCAAGAGTCGGATGGATACTTAACCAACTGAGCCACCCAGGTACTCAGGATATTGGCAAATTTTAACAATTATTAAAGCTGGGTGATGAGTACAAGGCACCTATTAAACTATTCTATCTTTACATACATGGGAGCTTTTCCATAATAAAGTTTTTTTTTTTTAAGTGGAAGGATGTGGGGGAGAGGAAGCATAACCTCCCAAAAAGGTTTTCTAGTGCCCTGATAATAAGACCAATAAATAAACTATGGCATTCCGCCAATAATTCCAAGAGCCCTTGAAAATGTACAGACATTTCAATTTTAAGAAAGCAGACTGAAGAGAGATAGGGGACAATGGGGTGGGGGGGCAGGGAGACCGGGAAAAAAAAATTTTTTTTTTTAAGATTTTATTTATTTATTTGAGAGAGAGAATGAGAGAGAGAGCATGAGAGGGGGAGGGTCAGAGGGAGTAGCAGGCCTCCCGCGGAGCAGGGAGCCCGATGCGGGACTCGATCCAGGGACTCCAGGATCATGACCTGAGCTGAAGGCAGTCGCTTAACCAACTGAGCCACCCAGGCACCCCAGGAAAAATATTTTTAAAACACCTACAAATCTCAATACCCTGAGAAAAGCACTGTCAGCAACTCAACATAATCCTTCCAGATCTGTTCCTATTAGTACATATTAAAATATATGTCATATTTTCTAAACTGATAAAATGAGATTTGTACTCATGATGCTCTTAAGTCAGCTTGCCTGCACGGGAATGACAATCTTCCATGCTGTTCTCTAAGGTGAACCTGAGGGTTGGGCATGTGACAGATGCCACACCAATCAGATCCCATCCTCTAGGGATGTAAATCCTCCTAAGCCAATACTCAGAGGACGGGGCAGGTGGAGCTGAATCATCCTGTGGGGGTGCCCTGGACAGAAGGCCCACAAATTTCTGCAGCTGAGATTCCCCAGACCAGACTGAAACTGGGTTTCCCTTTGTTTCCAGCTTCTGGGAGCTACCAGTACCCTTTAATAAACACTGTTTTCTTATTTAAACTGGGCAGAATTCGTATCTGTTCTTGAAGTGAAAGAACTCTGGTAGTAATGGGAAAACTACTACTCACAAGAAGAGCTAATAGTAATGCATAATAATTTGCCATGTACTGCTCTAAAGTTTTTAGATGTTTTATCTCATTGAAGTCACACACAATTCTATGAGATAAATACTATTAACTTCGATTCAGAGCTGAGAAAATGGAGCTCCAGGTAGATGAAATAACATGCCCCAACTCACAGCAACTGGTTGTAGAGCCAAGATTTGAACTTGGGCTGGTGGATCCTTAATTTAGTCCTAAATTACAAAACTTCCAATTAAGCAGCTTTTTTCATTAATATGTTAAAAATGCCTTTCCATATTGGAAAATATATCATTTTTAATAGCCATATTGAATTTTATAATATAGATTTCCATAATTCAAACAATTATCTCCTACATTGGGATATCTAGGTTATTTCTAGTTTTTTAATATCATTAATGCGGCTGTAATTAACTGTTCTTTGAGTTTAATTTGAGGGCACATCTTAATTTATAGGTACGTGAAATTTCTGGCAGGGATTTGCCAGGTCAAAGGATAAGTACTTTTTTCCCCATTCTTGATTAAATGTAGCAACCAGTAAGGGTATTTGTTTTCCAAAGCTTGTTAAGAAATATAAGAGAGAACAAAGTTGGCTTTTCTTTGTAAAAGGCCATTTCTGCCTTTGGGCATTCATGTCTGTTTACACGCTCAGAATGGAGACAATCTGCTCAGCTAAGAAAGAAGACTCTGTTTTTAAATGTTAATTGATGTAAGATAATCAGATTTCCCAATCAATACCAAATACAGTTCAAGCCCAGTGCTTAAGAAGTTTCTGAGCCAGCTTTATATTGCATCATATTTCCTGAGGCAAATTCTAAAGGGCACTCGCTCAGGGATCAACTGTGAAAAAGGTAAGTTATAAGCAAAGGTGTTCTGTGACTTTTGGATCCCTCCTTTGCACCGTTTCAAAAATCAGAACTTACTCATTTTAGACGCCAGTTATACAATGATGTAATTATTAGTGTGTTTATTTCTTCTGTGAGATCAATGGTCTCTATTTCCTTTCTCAGAAGGTTAGTCCGGTGCAGTAACTTCCTGGGAAGATCACATAATCTACTTTTTTGCTCTGTAAGTATTGAAATACTCTCCAGCTGAGTACAAAATAAAACTTCAGACTCGGCCTGACACCACGCTACCTTGAAGGCTGTTGCTGCACCATTTGATATCACCGGGAAACTTGAAAGAGAGATGACGTCCAAAAGAAGGCACCCACTAAGAAATGGTCAGGGGGAAAAGCCACTTCAGTGAGAATGTTCTACCCAGAGCAGCAGTGGACACTAAGCGACACAGAGATGTTCTTTGGGAGACTGGATAACTGAAGGTGGAAAAGTATAATATTCCAAGATGATCCTGTATGAGCTGGAATTGTAATATCTAGGGAAAACTACCGTTAACTTTTATCTACCCAAACCAAATACAATTTAAAAATTTTTAACTTCAAACTCGTATCAGGACAAGAACATATTAGCACAGTCCTATTGAGTAACTCTAGCAGAGTCGATCTTGCCAAACTGACAATGATTATCTCGTAGGGATAGAGAAGAAGGTTGAAAGGGAAAACACAAGTAAACATTCACCAAACACAACCCCAACGAAGAAAGAGCTACCAGAAGCAGGAAACTAAAGGATAAAATGAAGTACTTCCAGAAAGTTCAGGCAATCAGAAAATAAAGTAGTAGTAGTGGTAACAATTAGACAAAAAACCAGTTGGTTGAGTTTTCTACCCTGGAGATCAAAGACCCTCAGGCCCCCATCAGAATGAATCAGGACATGTCACACTTTATTCTAACTAGCTCAGTTGTGGTGTTTCATCTCATCTGGCAATCCCCCAGTTGAATCCAGCTCTTAGGGAAAAGGGGAAGAGATGGATACGGAGTCAGTGCAAACAGTGCAGGGCTTGTCTCACATAAAGCAAATTCATGAGACTAAACAGCCTCTTTTGTTACTGCCTCACTTAGAGGTAAATAGCATGCAAGTTTGGCTAACCCACAGAATTCAGTTAAGTTAGAACTTTCAGGCAACAATGACATCGTTAAAGTTCCCTTGAAGATTTAGGAACTCACCTAGGGCATGGCTACAACTCCGGCAGGATTCTGTTAGACTGACAATTATTTGCTGCAGATCAGCTCTGGGGGGAGTGGGAGAAGGGTTGGGATTTTTCCAGCCATTACATTTACAAGACTCCTCGGCCTAAAAAAGGAATAGAGAGAGAAAATTATGTAACAGGCAGCAATGGACTCAATGCTTTACATGAGATCAATACCCACTAATCATAGGACAGCTACCCTCCCCACTCCTGACTTTAAAACTTCCTACATATGCACAAGAAACAAAAACAGAGAAAAAGGCAAAGAGGCTGTTTGATCTAGATGTTTTGGGTTTTGATGTCTTTTTGTTGGTTTCCTTTCTGCTGGCTGGACTCTGAGAACTGCAGCTCAGACAGCGGACCCGTGCCCTTTGGTACCATGGCCCCAAGCAAATGTCCACGGAGTGGTCAGTTCCGACGGAGCGCATCCATAGAGTTGGCCAAGGCCACAAGCCGGACTGTCCTGAGGTCCTTGGAACGCAGCGGGGGCCTCGGCCATGACTGAGCCTTGCATGCTGGATGGACCCCATGGACCAGAAAAGAAACCCCGCGAACCTGAGGAAGTTAGCAACCTCAAGGACACGAAGAGGGACACACCCAGCTGAAGCCACATCGCTAGCTTCTCCAAGTCCTTCATAGGCTCTCAGTTTTAGAAATGGAGAGGGCCTCCCCGTGTAGTCTAGGGTTTCCATCTATGATACTTCTCAGGCTCCTTGTACCAGAACACTAGTATTTATTAGTTTAGCAACCCTTCCTAGAAGTCTTCCATGCCCTTCACATTTCCCTACCTTCTTTGAGAACAGTGAATATGATGTATTCTAGGCTTTTTGTGGTGACTTGGGTTACAAAGTGGAGGACAAGGATAGAATGATACCAACTATTTTCAATCATAAAAATAACATGTAACACAGCTGACTGATCGTGGGCGAGAGCCTTCTGTGTACACGGTCCAATATGGTAACCACTAGCCACATGTGGCTATTGAGCACTTGAAATACAGCCAGTGCAGACAGAAATGTGCTGCAGATATAAAATACATACCAGATTTAGAAGACTCGTGTAAAAACAAGGTATCTCATTAATAATTTTCACATTGGTTACATGTTGAAACATTAGTATTTCAGATGTATGGAGTTAAATAAAAGATATTAAAATTCATTTGACCTGTTTCTTTCTCATTTTTTTAAATGTGGCTTTGGAACATTTAAAATTATGTATGCAGTTCATAGTTTACTTCCCCTGAATATCACTGGTCTACAAAACAAATTGCATAGATTTTTGTGCTTGGGCTTTGTGTTAGGTCTTTGATCACAGGTCTTTTCTCCCTGATTCCCACCCTTGCAGCCCCCAAACCCCCAAACCCTGTAGCAGATGGCTGAAGTTAGGAGAAGTCTGATTTGTAGAAAGTGATAGAATGGCTGCTACCTGAACCACATACAGAAAATTCTCCAAGACAGGGACAGTTTCTGAAGTGTGTGTACATCTAAGGAGAGTAAGAAAAAAAGAAAGAATAAATAATTGGCAAGGCAAGAAGGCCAAGGTGAAGGGAAAATATGTTTCTGAAGATAAGTCCCTATGCTTCTGAAGATAAGCTAGACCCTGTGAATGCTTGGCAAGCCCAACCTGACTGCTTCTCACATTTTATGGCAATGGGGATAGAGAAGGCAAGACCAAAAACAGCAACTTAGTAGCACAACTCCCAGTGAGTAGCTCAGTGACCCTCTTCTGTTTGGCCAGCACCAGGCAGGACCTGACTGTTAACTGCACTGCTCAGTTATTAAACTGAACTGGGCCTTGAAATTCCCTACAATGAGCCATTCACTTCTTCAGCGATTGGAAAGTTCTCAAGGGCCATGTTTTTGAGAAGGACTCTCGTGCGAACTTGCAGCCAAGAGAGCGTCCCTATAATCTTTGTAGGGATGGAGGAAACCACCCGCATTGGGGCCCACTCCTCTCCCAGCAGTGGAATATCTACTTCAAGGGACTCCCACAGCCTCCGGCTTTACTGAGCAGTTTGGCTGATTCAACAGCCCCTTCCAAAAAAGTCTTTGGTTAGAGAAAGAAAAATGATGACAATTGTTCCAAAAATTAATTAAATACAGCAGACAGAACCTAGAAGGAGAAACAGCAATGGCTCACAACCTTTGAGTTTGTAGAACTAATTTCCAAGCCAAAGAACTACAATGCATATTGAGTCATTCAGTCAACAGTATGTCTTGAGGGCCTACTCTGTGCCAGGTACTTTTGCTAGGTATGGAAGGGAAGGTGGTGAGCAATGAGGCAAACAGGCAACACAAATTAACAAATTATATAGTATATTAGACAGTGACAGCGCTATGGAAAGAAAGATGAAGCGATGGGGAAAGGGGGGTTGGGGGAAGGGTAGGGCAGAATCTGCAATTTTAAGTAGACCTTTTTGAAAAAGTGGAAGTAAAGCAAAGAATTGAAGGAGCAGAGGGAGTTGAACATTAGATAAATGATAGAAGAACATCCCAGACAGAGGGAACAGCCAGTGCAAAGTCAAGAGTGGTTGGCTTGCTCAACAAAGGGCAAAGACCAGCATGGCTAGAGCACAGGAAGCAAAGGAAAGTGCTGAATTGGAAGGAGGAGGAATCCTACAAGGCCTCATAGTCAATTAGAAGAACTTCAGCTTGGTTACTTGACCTGTCGTCTCTCCTTCCCCAACAGGATCTTCCGGGCTTGAAATGAGCATAGGAAGAGAACACAAAAAGACATGAGGCCAGATGTTTCCAAATTCATTTCTTTCTTGGATTTTTTTCCTTTCCTCTTTGTATAAAGACTCCCACTTTCTCTTTTCCTTTAGCATTACTCACTGAGGCATCTGTTTTTCTGTCATTAACTTACAGGAGCAAATCTTCCTATTTGCTTTCATTTTTAACCTCCAATCCAGGATCAAATACACATTCTGTTACACAGGGAAGCACAATAATTACTCATACATTTCAGAATTTATAAATCTTTTTAATATCTAAATGGAAAGGAACTCTAATACCTTAACCAAGGCCCACCAAGAGAACACAGGATTCCCCTGGAATTACCAAAAAGATGCCAAGTTGTCTAGTTAAGAGTTTCATCACCTCCTAAGGCCCAAGATTAACTTTAGGGCTAGGGGTCAGGTGGGTAATAAGTTCAGTTCAAAACCCCGAGGAATTATGTAATCTGGGAATCTGTCCTCATTCACACAGGTAACCACATTAGCTTCTGACAAATGCGAGGGCTTTTGCATCTGGGCACATTAGCAAGCACAGCCTAAGTCTCCTTCGGCAGGTTTTCTATGGGCAGGCAGGAAAACTGGTAGGAATTCTGTATGGACCAGAATAACACCACCCACAGCCAGCATTTATAACTCCAGATTCTCAAGAGAGACAGTGACCCAGTGAGACATGAAATTCTTCATTAAAAGGAAGCTTGAGAAGCCAACTTGCTCTGAATCAATCCAAAAGCATTGCTGGCCTATATACTCTCACAAGAGTGTATTCAAGAGCCATCAACCTCGACAAAACGCCACTTTTTGGTTCAAAGGTTTGAGTATACAGGTAAGAAAACTCTCCATATTGTGCTTGGGGTTGAAATCCATGGAATCATACCATAGCTTTTCACCTAAGACAGTGTTAGGAATGGCTTATCTCAGAAGACAATGCTAACAGGGAGTGTTTTCTCTGTATTTGGAAGGTGGGTGGGAAGAACACAGGGAAGAAAGTAGACAGAATGTGAACCTTTCCTACTCTCTCATGCACTATTTATCCATTCTGCAAACACTAACTGAGCACCTATTACATGTCCATCATAGGACCAGATACCTCAACACAACAAATTTCTGCAGAAATAAAAATCTAGGGGCACCTGGGTGGCTCTGTTGGTTAAGCATCCGACTCTTGATTTCGGCTCAGGTCATGATCTCAGGGTTGTGGGATTGAGCCCCATGTCAGGCCCTGTGCTGAGCGTGAAACCTGCTTAGGATTCTCTCTCTCCCTCTGTCCCTCTCACGAGCATGTTCTCTCTCTCAAAAAAAAGAATGAATGAAAAATAAGAGAAGAAATAAAAATCTACCCCAGTGGTTCTCAACCTGAGGCATATTGGAATTACTGGGGAGTTCCATTAAACGGATACCCACACCTGACCCCAGACTAATTAAATCGGGATCTCTGTGGATAGATCCCAGGCATCAGTATTTTTCTTAAGCTAGTAATTCCAATGTGTAGACAAAATTGAGCATCTCTGATCTAAAAGGGTTACTAGTAATGGATCCACGAAAAAAAAAAAACCATATACACACACTTGGAGAGCATAGCTGGCTCAGCTGGTGAGGCGATCTCACAACAATCTCAGGGTTGTGAGTTCAAGCCCCACGTTGGATGTGGAGATTACTTTAAAATAAAATCTTAAACACACACACACACGCACATACACACACACACTCACAGACTAATAGGAGCATGTCAGGTAGACCTATACAGACAAGGGGCCCTTCAAGTGGGATGAGAGGAGAGTAAGAACAGTTCATTTCTGAAAGAGAACAGCATGTGCATGCTTCGGAACATACTTCTTACCCCTCACCTCCCATATAGTTAAATATGTAGGTGCCTTCTTTCTCCAAAACATTTTTATGTAATTTGAGACCAGTGATACTCTCCTGAGGCTGGGTGGCAGAGGAGAAAAGAGGGAGGTTAACACCTTCTTTGTGTCAGAATTTTCTAGGATTTTTATGAAGGAGATAAAAGAACATGTATAGTTTAAAATTCTAAAATTATCACTATAAACAAATATATTATAAAATTACTCCTTTTTTTTAAGAGCCTGTCATTTATAGATTTTTGCTTGTCCCCTGCTTTTTAAGTCATGATATTGATCTTAAAAATTCAGCCTAAATTAAAAACCAAAGGTTGAACCACCGGCCTAGAATAGGTAAGACTTTGGGAGTGAATCAAATAGGTGATGTACACCTATTCCTCCTGAAGCTCTGCTCAGCAAAGAGGTTCCTGGAAATCTTCCCAGATGGTGTGGAAAGAGACAAGATCTTCCTGCAGCAAAACCTATGAACTAGAACATTCTTTCAGGCTATACTGCCTTCCTCAGACTCTGGAGGACCAAGGAGGCCAGGGATAGAGAAAAGGGGCCAGGGGAAAGACATGAAGTTTGAGGCTATCTGCCCTCACAAAAGAGACTGGCAGGAAACTCTGGGAAGCGTTCTTGATGAGCACTCTTGCAAGGGCTCTTTCTCTTTCTCCACGGCCCCTCAACACCCTGCCCTCAACCAACTCACAGCAGCAACAGGAGAAGGAATGCAGGCAAAATCTGGGTCAGCAAAATGTTTCGGCTTGGGTTGAAGATGGTAGAAAAACCACAGGTGGCAGTATACAGCATCAATGCCACGGTCAAGAGGATTATAGAAACACAGTTTCAAATCTTAGCTCCAGCACTTACTATGTGAACCTAGGGTGAATCACTTACCCTCTCCAAGATTCCCAATCTATAAAGTGGATTTTAAAATACCTATCTCAGGGCGCCTGCGTGGCTCAGATGGTTAAGCGTCTGCCTTCGGCTCAGGTCATGATCCCAGCGTCCTGGGATCGAGTCCCGCATCGGGCTCCCTGCTCCTTGGGAGCCTGCTTCTCCCTCTGCCTCTCTCTCAACCTGTCTCTCATGAATAAATAAATAAAATCTTTAAAAAAATAAAATAAAATAAAATACCTATCTCACAAGATTGTTGGAGGCATTAGGCAATTAATGTGGGTAGATGCTGAATAAATGGAAGTAGTAATAAAGGTTATGGTGGCACTGATAATGATAATATGCTAGGAGTACTGTTAGGTCACGATGAACTATGACAGTTAATACTTTAAAAGTGAGGACTTGAAGAGGATGCAACCAATGGAAGTAGTTTGAGGATGCTGGCCCCAGTCATTATGAAAGAGGCTACAGCTCTTACTGAACAAAAGACTGGGCAGGTTACCAGTTATATAAAAAGTTATGCTCCTCAAAGAATAAATCAGCTCCATTTCCACTATAGGTAAGAGCAGTGGGAAGTCATTCAAAGGCTTACTCGGGGATCTTGGTGGACATTTTTATAACAAAACAGAAGGAAAGAGAAACATGGCCAAGCTACATATACACAATCACCTAGTAAGAACACAATATATCAAAATCTACAGGGTATGGTCAAGGTAACACTTAAAGGAAAACATACACCCTTAAATGCATTTATGGGGAAAACACAAAGGTTAAAAATAAACGAACTACTCATTCAACTCAAATAATCTAGAAAAAGAGCAACAAAATAAACTCAAGAAAAACTGACAAAACTCAAGAAAAACTGATTTAATAGGTAGTAAAGTTTTCTGACAACCCTAGAAGATAATGAAAAGGTAGTCAAGATCCAAAAAAGGCCCAGGATCAGATGGTTTTTAAGGTAAGTTCCAGTTAACTCTCAAGAACTATCCAAAATAAATATAATGTGAACCACATATAAAATTTTTAATTTTCTAGTAGCCACATTTTTAAAAAGTAAAAAAAAAAAGTAAAAGTAAATAATATTTAATGTAATAACATCCAAAATATTACCATTTCAACATGTAATCAGAATAAAAATATTATTAAGACATTTTACATATTTTTTATGCTAAGTCTTCAAAATCCAAGGCATATAATAACAGCATATTTCAATTCAGACTAGCCATGTTTCAGGTGCTCAGTGGTCATCTGTGGCTAGTGGCTACCATATTGGACAGCAGGGGACCACACTATTCCTTTTACTGTAAATTGTTTCAGAGCATTAGAAAAAGATGAAAAACTCACATGTCATTCTATGAATCCAGTATAACCCTGACACAAAAACAGACAGTGAAAACACCAAAAAAGTCACTAGCCCAACCTCACACACACACACACACAAAACCAAAATCTGAAATAAAACATTTGTAAGTTAAATACAACCGTATACAATTAAAATCATGCATTAATGCAAAGATAATCCTTTCAAATTAATTACATTAACAAATTAAGAAAAAATAGTTACAATTGATGCAAAAAAAAAGCTTCTCATAAAATTCAGTATCAATTTCTGATTTTTAAAAATAGCAAATCTGTCATAGAAGAAAATTATCTTAACTTGAAAATAAACATTATACTAAATAGACACACATCACTCCTATTAAAGTTACCAAAACAAGGAAGCCCTCAATACATCCACTGTTCAACATTGTCCTGGAAGTACACAAAAACTATAAAAATTGGCATACAATCCTTAGAGATTATCATAACTTATAAAGAAATCAATAAATTGGCTGTATAATAGGATCAACATATAAAACTCAGAAACTTTTCTCTATATCAGCAATAATCACTTGGACAATGTAATAGGAAAAAAAAAATCCTAATGGCAAAAGCCATCAAATACTTAGGAACAAATCTTCGAGATGAGTAACATCTATATACAGAAAACTACAACTTTCTACTAAAGATTAGATGAATTTCTTCACTGAAACAAGGAAATATGCAGTGTTCATGATAGGAAGACACCATATTGTAAACATATAAGTTCTCCTCAAATTAATCTGTAAGTTCCATAATCAGTACTTATAACATATGTAACAGAGCACTAATATTCAGAATATATGAAGATCATCTAGGGGCACCTGGGTGGCTCAGTTGGTTAAACATCTGCCTTTGGCTCAGGTCATGATCCCAGAGTCCTGGGATCGAGCCCCACATGGGGCTCCCTGCTTGGACGGGAGCCTACTTCTCCCTCTCCCTCTGCCGCCCCCCCCCCCACCCCTGCCGGCCTGTGATCTCTCTCTCTCTCTCTGTGTCAAATAAATAAATAAAATCTTAAAAAATATATATATATCATCTATAAAACAATAAGAAAAAGGCACAGTCTAATAGAAAAAAATAGCAAATCCCAGTGATTCCAAGAAAAATGAATATTAAAGGCAAATAAACCTACAAAATGGTCAAAGTAACTAGTAATGGAGAAATGAAAAATTAAAAGCACTGTGACATATTTCCTCAGACTAATTAAATTGGCAAAAATAAATAAATAAAAGTTTGACACTGATATCTAAAGTTGACCAAGATGTGAGGAAACACACTCTCATATATCATGTGTGGGAGGAGACACTGGTAGAGCCTTTCACAGACCAAACTGCAATGTTCATGCCCTTTGGCCCAAGTGCACTACTTGGAAGCTTTCCTACAGAAATACTCACATGTGCTCAATGATATTTGTATACCATTTATTAGACCAAAAGAAAAATATATGTCAGGTAAAATCTGATCAATAAGAAAAGAATTTATTAAGTTCTGTAGATTGGGGGACCCCTGAAAGGTTCAGCCGGTTAAGCATCTGCCTTCAGCTCAGGTCATGATCCCTGGGTCCTGGGATCAAGTCCCTCATCAGGCTCCTTGTTCATCGGGGAGCCTGCTTCTCCCTCTGCCTGCCACTCCCCCTGCTTGTGCGTACCCTCTCTCTCTGATTTAAAAAAAAAAAAAGTTATGTAGATTGGTACCACAGACTATTATGCCACCTTTATCCATACAGCTAACTGTGTAGACTTGGAACCTCTCTAGGTCCTAGCAAAAGGCTGAAAAGGCAAACTACAGAAGAATACAAAGCATAATACAGTATCTCTTTTTTTAAAAAATAAGTGAATAGGCAATTTAAACATATATGTATTTGGATATGCAGAGAAACTAGACAGATACATACTTGGGGGGGGCAAAATGGGAGGAGGGAAAAGGACATTCACATTGTACTTTATATTCTTCTCTATGGTTCATATTCATGGGTTGCTTGCTAATTTTCTTTAATATTAATTCATCTGAGGGGAAATCATAATTCCAGAAAAATTCTAACGACAATAACAGAGCTCAGTATAAATCAGTTGTGGGGGAGGGAGGGTAGAAACCACATCCTTATCACAAACCACATTTAAGAATTCAAGGATCCAAAACTTTTCTCCCCGTGGGGTTGCTTATAAAAGCCTTTACTGAGGTTCAAGCCAAAAAGTAACAAGCCTGCAATTCTTAAAGAAGACAATATACATTTTTAGAGATATAAATCTTAACTTCACTATTGCAACAGACTTAAAGTAATCAGCCCAGAAAGAAAAGTTTATTCCCCTTCTTGTCTTAACATGACAGAGAAGAATGGCCGTGTTCATGGGGGGCTGAAAATGGGTCACAGATCTCATGGCAGAGAGATTTTGGAATAATAAAGCTTTACACTGCCCTTACTAATAAAAAATGTTACATCCCAAATATTAACCACACTTATTTAAGCTACTTGTGATAGAAGTGCTTATTGAATTCAACCAACAATAAACACTTACAAATGTAACTGAATAAAGGACTTTTCTTTCAAAACTGGCTCACTTTGCTTCCCCCACTGAGTCTTGGGATCCCAGTAGCTTTCACAAAGCAGAATTTTATGTCTTTTGTTCAGAACAAATGAGACTTTTTCCAAATAAATAGAAAATTCACTGAAAACTAGTAGGAAGATAAAAGGACAGAGAGAGCAAAGGAGAGGGGAAGAAAACACAGGCAGAACATTGAGAAATATAAACGTTTTGTCAGCCCCACAGCACTGCCACTATGCTGGCCAGGATGTGGCCGCCAGCCAAAAGTGGCTATCCAGTCTTCAAAACGGTAACAGGTCCACCAAGTTGGGATGCCTTGTAAGAGTAAAATAAATACTGGATTTCAAAAACTTAGTGTCAAAAACAGAAGAGGAATGTTAAAATATCTCATTAAGAATTATTTTCTAGGGGCACCTGGGTGGCTCAGTTATTAAGCGTCTGCCTCCGGCTCAGGTCATGATCCCCAGGTCCTGGGATCGAGCCCCACATCAGGTTCCCTGCTCAGCAGGGAGCCTGCTTCTCCCTCTGCCTGCCAATCCCCCTGCTTGTGCTTTCTCTCTCTGTGTCAAATAAATAAATAAAAAATCTTTAAAAAAGAATATAATACAATTAGTAAAATTTAACGGTTGATTTTTCTCTCTCCTTTTTTAATGTGTTGGAGTGAGTTGAACAGTGTCCCCCTAAATGCATGTCCACTTAGAACCCCAGATGAGATCTTATTTGAAAATAGATACGATTTTTGTAGATATGATTACTTAAGAATGTTGAGATGAAATTATCCTAGACTTAGACAGGGCCCTAAAACCAATAACTGGTGCTTTTATAAAAGAGGCAAAGACTCATTCCTTGGAGTGATGCATCTACACACCAAGGAATGCCAAGGACTGCCAGGAGGCACAAAAGGATTCTTCCCAGAGCCTTTGGAGGGAGTATGGCCCTGCTGACACTTTGATTTCAGACCACTGGCCTCCAAAACTGTGAATAAGGAAAGTTTCTGTTGCTTAACTCACCTTGTTGTTGATAATTTGTTACAGCAGTCCTAGTAAACTAATATATGTGGCTACTAGAAAATGTTAAGTTACATATGTAGCTCACACTGTATTTCTATTGGACTTCGCTGCACTAGAGTTGAAAAGGAATCTTACCCCGCCCCCCCAAAACCCAAGTCTTTGCTATGGACCCTAACAGCTTATGTCTAGAATACTCCCAACATTTCCTAAGTGGTTCTAAGTGGTTCAAGTTATAACCCTCTGAGATATCTGGGAATTCCTTGAGCTTGGCTCACTTGTTTCAGGACCTTTTTTTTTTTTTTTAAAAGATTTTATTTACTTATTTCACAGAGAGAGACAAAGCGAGAGAGGGAACACAAGCAGGGGGAGTGGGAGAGGGAGAAGCAGGCTTCTCACTGAGCAGGGAGCCCGATGTGGGGCTCGATCCCAGGACCCTGGGATCATGACCTGAGCCGAAGGCAGACGCTTAATGACTGAGCCACCCAGGCGCCCCCCCCCCTTTTTTTTGGTAGGATATACAAAGTACTTTCTATGCGTGTACACACACCATGGGACACTTGGAAACCTACATGCACAAAAACTTTAATACATGTGGGACTTCCTGCCCAGTTTCCTAAAGAGGACATACTAAGTCCTCCTTCAATGCCATTATCCTTGACTGCCAGCAAAGTACTTTCTGCCACGTGTTCCAAGCTGCGGCCACCATGCCCTCTGCCTTGGCCTTTCTATCTCCTTTCCAGATGTGCAGGCCCAGCCACTGTTCTTCCAGATAAGAGGTTTTCCTTCAAAACACCTTTCCCATGTCTCTCCTTAATTAGGCAAGACAGCTGCTATCTACGGGAACTCCCAAGGGGACTGGCCTTGTGGCTTTAACAAAGTACCAGCTGAAGGACAACCTTTTCAGGAATGTGCTGCCAAGCCAATTACTGCAGCAGCTAGCAACCCGGGCACAAGGAGGGGAAAGCTGCCCAGATGACTTCATCTCCCCCAAGAGCAAGTCTCTGCAGACATGGCAGAACCAAGAAGAAAAGGTCACTGGATTGCTTCAACAGGCCAGGATAAAAATTTTGCCCCAACAGAATCCAGGGTTATATGGCAAGAGAATGCAACAGCCTTCATTGTAGTCTACAGAAGCCAGGACAGAGGATGAGAAGGAAGCTAAACTGGATAAACAAGCGATCATGACTCAGATGACAGACAGACAAGGGAGTAGGGTGCTTATAATTCACTTGGTGTCGATGAGATGGGTGTGAAGACATTTGGGTGACATCCAGAGGAACAAGAGAAAGACAGTCAAGCTGACTAGCAGGATTCAGTCATGCTTAAAATCCTGGGAAGTCCTATTTGCTGGAAAACTGAAATCAGTGAGAGGGATGTCCCACAGCAAGAACACACTGAAGGGAGGGCACCAGGGTGGCTCAGTCGGTTAAACATCTGCCTTCGGCTCGGGCCCTGATCCCAGGGTCCTGCGATTGAGTCCTGCATTGGGCTCCCTGCTCGGCGGGGAGCCTGCTTCTCCCTCTTCCTCTGCCTCCCCCCCCCACCCCCCCAGAGTGCTTGTGCACTCTCTCTCTCTGTCAAATAAATAAATAAAATCTTAAAAACACACACACACACACTGAAGGGAAATTTATGAAGTAAAACTATGAATCCAACTTTTATTAAGCACCTAAAGTGAGAAAAGCACTTGTACACTTGTTCTTATCTCATCCTGTATGAGGAAGGTATTAATTATCCCATTATTCAGAAGAGAAAGCTGAGGCTCTAAGATGTTAAGAGATTTGCCTGAACTTTTTCAGTCTACCCTGCAGAAGCACTGGGTATGCTCAGGCAGATAACTGTGGTCCTGTATTTGTGTGTGGAGGTCCTCACTCTATTTTACTACCTCTCTGCTCTGGGTTAGACAAAAGTAGAATGTTTAAAAGTCAACACCAAAACCATTATGAGATACAACTTCATACCCTCAAGGATGGCTATAATCAAAAGAGTGGACAATAAAAAATGTTGACAAGGATACAGACAGGTGGGAATCTTCAAATACTGTTGGAGGGGATGTAAAATGGTAGCCATTGTAGAAAAGAGTTTGGTGGCTTCTTAAAAAGTTAAATATAGACCATTGAATAGACAGCCCAAAAATAAACCCCCACATAAAATGATTTTTGCCAAGACCATTCAACAGGGAAAGGACAGTTTTTTTCAACAAATGACACTAGAAAAACTGGATATTCACTTGCAAAAGAATGAAGTTGTTCTACCCTTGCCTCACACCACATACAAAAATTACCTCCAAATGTATCAGACTTAAACATAAAACCTAAACTATGAACTCTTAAAACAGAGGAAAAGCTTCATGACATTGAATCTGGCAATAATTTCTTGATAGGACACCAAAAACACACGCAACAAAAGAGAAAAATAAACTGGATTTAACCCAAATTAAAAACTTCCGTGCATCAAAGAACACAATCAATAGAGTGAAAATGCAACCCATAGGATAAAAAAAAAAAACAAAAAACTGCCGATCAAATACTTGATAAGGGGTTAATATCCAGATTATATAAAGAACTCCTACAACTCAGCAACAAAAGAATAAACAATCCAATAAAAAATGGACAAAAGACCTGAATAGACATTTCTCCAAAGACATACAAATGGTCAATAAATACATGAAAAAATACTCAATATCACTCATCCTTAGAGAAATGCAAATCAAAACCAAAATGAGATCCCCCCTCATACTCATTAGGACGGCTATTAACAAAAACACTGACAAGAACAAGTGTTGGTGAGGATGTGGAGAAACGGGAACTTTCGTGCATTATTGGTGGAAAGGAAAATTGGTCAGGCACTATGAAAAAGAGTATGACAGTTCCTCAAAATATTAAAATAGAATTACCATATGGTCTAGCAATTCCACTTCTGGCTATATACCCCAAAGAATTGAAAGCAGGAACTTAAATATTTAACTTCACACCCAAGTTCGCAAAAACATTATTTATAATAACCAAAAGGTAGAAGTAAGCCAAGTGTCCATTAGCAGAGAATGGATAAACAGATTGTAGTATATGAATAAAAGGGAATACTATTCAGCCTTAAAAAAGAAAAGAAATTCTGACACGTTTCAACATGGATGAACCTTGAGGACCGTATGTTAGGTAAAATAAGCAGTCACAAAAGGACAAATACTATATGGCTCCACTTGTATGAGGTACCTAGAGTAGACAGATCGCAGAAAGTCAGTAGTTGCCAGGAGTAGAGGGGAAGGAGGAAGGAGAACTACTGTTTAATGGATATAAAGTTTCAGTTTGGGAAGATGATTATGAGTTCATAGATAGTGGTAGTTAGTGATAGTTGCACAACAATATGAGTTTCTTTTCCTTTTTCTTTTTTTTAAAGATTTATTTATTTGAGAGAGAAAGAGAGCACAAGTGGGGAGAGGGGCAGGACAGGCAGACTCCCCACTGAGCACAGAGTCCGGGGTGAGATCATGCCCTGAGCCAAAGTCAGATGCTTAACTGACTGAGCCACCCAGGAGCCCCAACAATATGAGTTTCTTAATGCTAATGAATGATACACTTAAAAATGGTTAAGACAGTAAATTTTATGTGATGTGTATTTTACCACAACTTAAAAAAAATAAATGTTTTTAAAAGTTAAACATAAATTTACCACATGACCCTGCAAACCCATTCCAAAGTATCTGCCCAAGAGAAATGAAACATATATCCATACAAAGCTTTGAACACAGATGTCCACTCAACATTATTCTTATCAGTTAGCCAAAAGGTGGAAAGCATCCAAACATCCATCAACTGGTGAATACATAAACAAAATATGGCATATCCACACAGGGGAATATTATTTGGCATTAAAAAAGAATGAGATGCTGATACATATGCTATATGACTAGGCCTCAAAAACATTATGCCAAGTATAAGAAGCCAGTCCCATACTGTATAATTCCATTCATATCAGTTCCAGAAAAGGCAAATTTATAGACACAGAAAGTAGATTGATTAGTCTGAGGCTGGAGTGAAAACAGGTTTGACTGCAAATGGACAGAAGGATCTTTTGGGGGAGATGGGACATCTAAAACTCAATTTCCTAGAAGTCACTGAATTGTAAACTTAAAACCACAGACTTTTAGGGCATCCAATTATATCTAGCTGAAGTTTTTTAAAAAGGGAAGAACTAGGGCACCTGGGTGGCACAATTGATTGAGTGTCTGACTCCTGGTTTTCACTCAGGTCCGGCTTGGATCATGATCTCAGGGTCATGGGATCGAGCCCCGGGTCACGATCTCCCTCTCCCTCAGGCCCTCCCTCCTAAAATAAATAAAGAAGTCTTTAAAAATATAAAAATGTAAAAATTAAAAGGCAAGAACTGCTAATAACTAATTATCCCTTCAAATACAGGTCTTCTGCAAAGTTTCACCAAAATTGAGGTATATTTTCTCCTCACAAATTAAAGAAGCTTAAAAAGCTACATTTGGGGAAAAAAGGGGGGGCAGTAAATGGGGGTCTCCATCTCTGTCCTCCCCTGACGTAGAAAAGCAAAATAAGTTAGCATCTAGGTGGCCACACCTCCACTGTCAGAATTTGTCTTGGCAAAAGAGAGTAAGTCATTAAGTAGGTTGCCCTGTTCTTTAAAATGAATGGAGACTCTGGGGCGCCTGGGTGGCTCAGATGGTTAAGTGTCTGCCTTCGGCTCAGGTCATGATCCCAGGGTTCTGGGATCGAGCCCCGCATTGGGCTCAGTATTCACTGGTGCTTCTTCTGGGCTCCCTCATTCAACACTCTTGACTTGCTGACATCCAACTTTCTGGCACGTTCACAGCTTCATTCGAGCCTCACTGGACTCTAAAGGGATTTCTGTACAGTGAATCTAGTTCCCCTCCTTGGACTATAGTATAAACTGTAGGGTGCAGCCTCCGGAGAGCGGGGGAGGAGAGACAGACACATTCCGGAGATGCGAGAAAGGGAGTGAAAGCCAGGATGCAGGAGGACAGGGGAGAGGGCTAACGTTTTCATTTGCCACTGTAGTGAGCTGCCTGAATGTTCCTCTTAACGGTGTGCATGTGTTACTCTGGGGAAAAAAAAAAATCTTTTAATCCTCTTTTAAAATAACAACACCTGAAGTCCCTGTAAGTTGTGATCCCAATAAATTTGGAAGTGAAGTGCTTTGGAAGCAATTTGGATAATGCTCTTGTGATTTGGAGCAGTGCTTCTCAAACTTTAATCTGAGCCCGAATCACCTAGGAAATCTTAAAATGCTGATTCAGATTCAGTAAGTCTAGAGTGGAGCCCAAGATGCTGTTTTTCTAAAAAGTTCCCAGGTGAGGGCCACACTTGGAGTAGCAAAGACCTGAAAGGAGAAAGTGGTCTGATGGATGTGTTAACACCTTCCTCTCTTCCCAGGATTAACTTCAGTTTTCCATATTCGGCTTAAATGTAAATGGCTAGCTAATCCTTTCGGGACATAAATTCTTTCTTTCTCCACTGCGACAATCCTTCCAGTTCACACAGTTGTCCATGGAAAGCCAGCAGACACCATAAAGCTAGGATTTGAAACTGGGATTTTAAAAATCTGGGTACCTTTTTTTTTTTTTTAAAGATCTTATTTTTAAATAATCTCTACACCCAACATGGGGCTCGAACTCACCACCCCAAGATCAAGAGCTGCATGCTCCACCAACTGAGCCAGCCAGGGGCCCCAAAAATCTGAGTACTTTTGGCACAGGTGAAAAGGAGAAGGTGGGAGTGGGGTTGGAGACTTCCCTCGGGAGACAAATTTGCCTGGAACTGAAAGTATAAACAGAAGTGGAAGGGAAGAAAAGATAACCAGCGTGCTAATCCAGGCAGAAACATCTCTGAAGACCTTAATGAACAGTGCCATTTCGGTCTGGAAAGTCACAAGAACACAGAGCAAATACTGCAGAGTGGTCAAGGATACAGAAGGAAAACGGAAAATATGCCATGAGGAAATGACCCAGGTATAAACACCCTATTCAAAGGCTCCTCTTCCAAGCTCTCCGAGAGGACTCTGACCTCAAATCAACAGAAAACCTTCCTGACTCCGCTGTCTGGAAGAAATCCTAGGCCCGGGCTGGAGCTCAATCAGGAACTGCCCTCTTTATGCTAAATAATCAGGTCTGACTGAATCAAAGGCCCAACCCTTGGGCATTATCTAAAAAGGTGCTAAATGACTCCGGTGCTACCCTACGGCCTAGGGATGGGCCAGACCCTGCATCACAGGGGAGTCACGTCTCCAGGACCAACCCAAACATGCATCACCCCTGGAAAGGCCTCAAGAGGTCGTGAATGACACCAAGGCCAAGAAACTGATGCCCCAGAACCCTAAATCCCAGACAATCCCTGAATCTCTTCTAATACACACAGAACTAATCTCAGACTTTATCGGTGAACTTGCCAACGCAGACACCTCAGTCTTCAACGGTGGAAAGACCTGTCAAACTGTTTGGCTGACATCGAGCAGGCCAGACAACCAGCTGACAGACAGAATTTTTCACTCTTCGGCCTGTTGTTCTGGCACCAAGTCAGCTGGGAAGAGCAAAATAAACAGTACCATATATGTCGCTTCCTCGGACAGTTCACATTCCCATGGTATCCATCATTATCCGGGCTGACAACTCGCACACCCACTTCACCAGCCCAACCTGCATTCCCAACTGCCCACACCTGGCATCTCTGCCCAGGAAGCTAGCTCTACATTAGGCTCGCCCTCAACCCCAACCCCCCTTTCCAACTAGCCTATTCCCTTCAGTGGCATCCGCCTTTCTCCCAGTTCCTGAGGCTCAGTACACCTGCATTCAATGCCCTCACCCAAGGCCATCTGATTCTTCTTTCCAAGTGTCTCCCAGATTTACATCTTCTCCATTCTCACTGGCAGGGCCCTGGGTCAGGCCTTTAACAGCTGGTTAGAAGAAACAGCTTTCTTCTCCTTTCTTTTCTTTTTTTTTTTTTTTGACATTTTATTTATTTATTCATGAGAGTCAGAGAGAGAGAGAGAGGCAGAGGCAGAGGGAGAAGCAGGCTCCCCGCCCAGCAGGGAGCCCGATGCGGGACTCGATCCCAGGACCCTGGGATCATGACCTGAGCCGAAGGCAGACGCTTAACCATCTGAGCCACCCTGGCGCCCTCTTCTCCTTTCAATACATCCCCACTCCTGCTCCATCTAACACGCACCAGACCCATCCCCCTACTCTAAAATGCCATCTAACAATGTCCAGCATTCCTGCCTGATACTTTCCAAGGCAATTTTAGCCGACATCATCTTATTTTCCCCTCCCAATAACCCCACAGGACAAGCAATTCAATGCTTACAGAAGGGGTGTGGCTTGCCTGAGTTACCCCAGCTGGCAAAGGAGCAGGGAGCCAAAACTAAAACCTAGAACTTTTCACTGGCACTCTAAAATATCTCGGGTCTCCTCCTCCTTAAAGTGCAAAGACTCGCTATTATTAAATAAATACAGTCCAAAATTTTCTACCTGAAATTCATGACTTTCTAACAACTGGTTTCTTCTCTACCCAGAGAGATGTTCCTTTTTTAACCCACAATTTCTGTGTACTTGTTTTTCCTTTTTCTTCAATTTGGCTGGTCTCTTTATTAAGATCGGTAGTTATTTAGCTCTACTTTTAAATGTAATAGTAGCTACCATTTTTGAGCACTTAGAATATTCCAGATACTAAACCAAACTGCTAAGTGGATTATCTCATTTTATTATCAAAACAACACTGGACTACTAAAAGACACACCTAATTTAACACATCCAGAAAAAGGACTCTTCGTTCTCATGCACTTCTAAAGCTGCCTCCCTCGTGGTCCTGCCCGACTTTATAGATGGAGCTACCATCCTTTGCATTGCTCAAGCCAAAATCCTAGACATCGGGTTCATTTCAAGTCCTGCTGCCTCCACACTCCTAATATTGCCCCAAACTGGCTAGTCTCCCCCACCCCACTGCCATCACCCTCATGCAAGCCACCGTCCACTTTCTACCCACACTGCAGTAACTTCAACTGGCTCTCTTTTCTTTCTCTTGCACAATTTACTCTTCTCAAAGGAGCCAAAGGGGATGCTTTAAACACAAATCTTATCTGAATCCATCTGAAACAGTCCAGATGCCCAACAGCAGGTGAACAGATGAACAAACCGGTACATCCATACAGTGGAATACCTCTCAGCAATAAAAAGAAATTAACCACTGACACATGCAACAAGGATCAATCTCAAACATATCATACTGAGTGAAAGAAGAAAAGTATGTACTGTGTGGCATCATTTATATGAAATGCTAGAGTATCAAAACTAGTATATCGTAATATAAAGTAGATCAGTGGTTACCTCTGAGGGTGAGGCATTTGAATGGCAAGCAGCATTAAGGGAACTTTCTAGGGTGATTAAAATGTTCTGGGTCTTGATATGCATTTGTTGAAAATGATCAGAACTGGAAATCAAATCATTTCACTGTGTGAAAATTATACATACTCGGCCATCTGGCCCCATCTACCTCTCACTTCATCTCCTACACTTGTCCCCTTCCCCCCCCATCTAGCCACAAGGGTAACCTGGCCACCCTCAAGCATGCCAAGCCATTTCTGCCCCAGAGTCTTTGCATTCCCCACCTGGCACTCTCTCTCCACACACACACACACACACACACACACACACACACACACACACCCAATGGCTAACTTCTTGTTGTCATTCAGGTCCCAGACTGTGTCCCATCCACAGAGAGACCTTTTGGGGCACGTACTGGAAGGATTCCCTAGGCACTGTCATTTACTTCTCTGTTTTCATTCTCTGTGTGGCATGTGGCACTTACCACTTTCTGTTATTTTCTTGTTTACTGTCTGCTTCTGCTACCAGAAGCAAGCTCTGCAAGAGTAAAAACCCATCTGTCACTGTGTCCCCAGCATCTAAATCAATGCCTGGCACATGATATAACAGTTTGTTGAATGAATGGATAAAGTTGACAATATCACGCTCTCCATTTTACAGCTATGAAATCTGAGGCTTGTAAAGGGTAAGTAATCTCCCCATGGTCACAGAGCAAGAAAGCAGCACGTCAGGATTCAAACCCAGGCAGTCTGTTCCCTGGGTCCACGTTCCAAAGCACTCTGATGTCTTGTTCCCTTCACTTTTGCTTCTCTGTTGTTTTCTACTATTCGATCCACCTAGGCTGAGCCTCTCTCCTACACTTCTACCTGCCCCCAGCTCATAATGGTTTTTCTCTGTGCTGACTTCATGCTTGATTATTCCCTCGAATCTTTCTTTCCCTCTATACCCGTCTCCCCAGCAAGATGAGGGGCTCCTTGTGGCTTTCACTTCCTTTTGTCACTCACCACCCACCAGGGCAGAGCCTGGGCACAGGCACCTAACCAATACTCGTGGATGTGTTCCATTAGAGGTGGGGTGAGTCAGGTAGTCCTTCCTGTGGGTATATGCAAATCCTGGGTTACATGACTCACTTTGCTATTTCAAAGTAATGCTGACCTTGGCGTCCTTGGCATTCTGCCATCCAGTTTCAACACCAGCTTGTTAGAGCTAATGCAAATTAGAGCTGCCACCATCAGTCACTATGATACTACTCAAGTCTCATCCCTGTACTTCTGGAATCTCCTGCATACCACAGAAGCCTCATAGAAGGCTGCACAGGCCAAGAGCATGCAATGATGGGGGCAGGACATCCCCACTGAAGAGATTACTCAAAGCCTCCTCCTAAGGTTAGGGGGCACATCATTCCAAAAGGATCATTAGAGACATTATTCACACTTTTTTGTGAAATATATGCATTCATCTCCTGATTAAAAAAATAATAAGCCCTGTGTCTGGGCTTCTGGGTACAAACAGAAGAACATATCAAAGAAAGCCCATGGTAACCTTTAGTTTTAAGTGGGCAGCAAAGCAACAAAAAATATAAATAGTAGTTAGAGAACATGTCTTTGTAGGTGATTTTTTTTCTAGTTCACTAACACCATAGAGACTTTTAGAATACATGGTAGGGCCTCTTTCTCACTTCATAGGTGTTTGGTTTTGTTTGGTTTTTTGTTTAAGATTTTTTTGTTTATTTGAGAGTGAGCGAGAGAGAGCAAGCATGAGCAGGGGAGGAGTAGAGGGAGAAGGAGAAGCAGACTCCCTGCTCAGCAGGGAGCCCGATGAGGGGCTCAATCCCGGGACAACAGGATCATGACCTGAGCCGAAGGCAGACGTTTAACCGAATGAGCCACCCAGGTGCCCCTCACTTCATAGGTTTTAACTCCACTGTCTCACAATACAATTCCCGTGTGAGAATTTACTTCCAATTTGCAGAAGAGGAAACGGTGGTCAGAGAAAGTCACATAATTCACTCAGAGGAGGATTAAAAGTGGGTGTGACTCTCCTTGTTCTATCTTGTGGAAATCCAGGCCACCCGGCAAATGCTGAAGGTCACCAGGTCTGCTGTGAGCACACAAGGAATGGCACTTAGTGACAGAGTCAGAAAATGCTGTTCCAGCTCCAGCTCAGGGCTGCCTTGCTCCTGGGACCACGAGACTTTGGGCATGTTTCTAAATCTCTCTGAGCCTGTTACCTTGTCTCTACAACACAATTTCCTTTCTTCCAATCTCACAAAGCCTGTGAATATGAAATTCACTGTGAATATGAAATTACCCATTTATGGGACGCCTGGGTGGCTCAGTCGGTTAAGCCTCTGCCTTCGGCTCAGGTCATGATCCCAGGGTCCTGGAATCGAGTCCCACATCGGGCTCCTTTCTCAGCAAGGAGCCTCAGCCCTCTGCCTGCCTCTGTCTCTCTCTCTCTCTCTCTCTCTCTCTGATAAATAAATAAAAATCTTAAAAAAAAAAAAAAAGAAATTACCCATTTATTCAACAAATATGTGTTGAGCACGTACTATGTGCAAAGCACAGTCAGTGGACCTGGGATATGAAGTGAACCAAAGTCCCTGCTTCAAGGAACTTCTGTCCCAAAGGAAACAATATGATATATATATGATTTCCAAGTGTTGAAAAATGCAGTAAAGGAAAACAAAACAGGTAACCTTAAAGAGTGATGGGGTGCTGCTTTTTTGACAGGGCGTGGTCAGAAGCCTTCTCTGAAAAGTTGGCATTTGAGAACAGACCAGAATGAGGCTTGAGAATAAGCCACACCAATACCTGGAGAAGAAGAGTGTGCAATGCAAGGGGTTATCAGCATGTATAATTAAACGCCAGAGATGAAAGCAACTCAATATTATACAGATTCAAGGGGCACCCTAAGTGGCTCAGTCAGTTAAGCGTCTGACTCTTGGTTTTGGCTCAGGTCATGATCTCAGGGTCCTGGGACTGAGCCCCCCCCACACTGGGCTCCACGCTCAGCAGGGAATCTGCTTGAGATTCTCTCACTCCTTCTCCCTCTGCCCCTCTCCTGTGTGTGTGCACTCTCTCTCTAAAAAAAATAAATAAATCTTTAAAAATATAGAAAGATTCAATTCTACTTCAATTGTGATGAAAGGTGATGAATTGTCATAAGGAATTTAGACAGGAGCTACCTAAGCAGAAATTTAAAGCAGCCCATGGAAATAAATGTAGAGTAAATAAATGGCAATAAGTATAATGTAACACCCCCAGGTACATGTGCACACGAGTAAAAAAGACAAAAATCCTGTGTTAAATACATCAATTACAGAACAGATTACTTCGTAAGTGTATAGTCCATATGATTCCATTAAATAATAAGCTTACATATTTCACAGGAGTTTTCAAGGATGAGCTGTTATGCCAAAACTGTGTTTTGAGTAATAGAGTAAATCTGTGCTCCTCATTGCCTCTCCTGGAAAGAGGTGGCCTCACACTTCTGGGGACTGGGGATGTGGGCGGAAGGAGGGTGAAGGAGAATGATCTCTTACCTGCATCTCCATCCCCTAGGCCAACAACACAACAGAGAGGTGTCAATGCCTACCGGAGCTTTAGGTGCTGGGTTGTAGCCAGCCTTCTAGAAACCCTGCCACAGCTCCCAACATGTATGGTTCTGCCTGGCTTGCAAGATACAACATATAATTCTAGGCATCTTCCAGAACCAAGGATGTGAGAACCGAGCTTCACACGGATATTCACCAGGAAGGACAGACCGAAAGAGACTCCAGAGGCAGAGGAACTATGCAAGCTGGGCATTCTATCAGCTGTGACGTCCGTCACAGGCCCCCAGCACCCACCTCCCTAGCGTTCTGCCCCTCCTCCATCCCAATGCTTATCTACAGCCCTCCTTGGTTTCTTGTCCCCCATTCCTGCCCTCATGGGTTCTTCCCTATATTCCAAGAACTTTCACATATGCTAAATTCTGAAATAGCAAATTCCCATCTTTTCTTTCAAAGATTTAATTAAAATTCATTTTATGAAGTTGTCCACACCCAACGACTTCCATCCTGAAAATGGCTGACAATTTTTAAGCTCGTTTTTACTTTAAGAACATGTGTCTTTACAAACTACTACCTGCAGCAACATGGATGCAGCTCACGCACATCATGTGAGTAATAAAAGCCAGGTGCAAAGAACGCAGGCCACGTGATTCCGTTTATGTCAAGTTTAAGAAAAGCAAAAGCAATCTCTACTAATAAAACAATAAGGGTTACCAGCGGTGGCGAGGAGGCACAAGGGGGCCTTCAGAGGTGCTGAAGATGCCAGACAGCTCTCTCTGAGTGGCAGCTGCACGGCCACGTGCCTGTGTAAAAATTCATCGAGCTATATATGCTTATGATATGAGCACTTGACTGTCTGCATAATAAAATTAAGAAAAAAATGACTTTCCTCTGAATTGTGCTGAAACACTGCTGTGTGAGGAGTCTTCCACGGAGCTGTTTTGGGACTTATAAACATCCAAGACAGTCAATTCCTTACCTCTCTGGCACATCTGGCACCTTCCACAGCCTGAGTACCTATCACTTTCATCTTCCTTCAAGAAGGAATTCTAATGGGCCAGCACAGTGACCACTCTTGATTGTCCGCTTTAAAAGAATCAAGGGCATGCATCCGTCTGCCCTAGCCCGGTAATAAAAAACGCTTATTTTGTTTGCTTTATGGCCTGCACAGTTACAATGAACTAGAAAAGCCTTTGAACGTACCTCACAATAGGAGTAACAATAAACATCAAATGAGAGCCATGGAACGCGTGGAACAAAATCATCTCTGTAAGCCACTGAGAAGACCATCGCCTCCACCCCACATGAGAGTTTGGAAAGGGGACGCACAATCGTGCACTGGAAAGAAAATCTACTACGTGGGCCAGCTTTTCCCTGAGCAGCCACTGCTGCTGAGGAAGTTGCTTAACCTCTTTGGGTCTCAGTTCCCGGCTAGTAAAACCACCTTCCTTACCTTCCTCTTGCCCCAGGTAGAAGCAGCAAATGACACCAGGCGTAACACTGTGGCAAAACACTATCAACAAAACTGCTGAGACCCGTGGAAAGTTTCCAAAAACAAACTAAAACAGACATACGTGGGCTACCTGTATTCCTAGAACTTTCACACATGCTCACCTACTCCATCTTCACAGTAAGTCGATGAGGTGGCGCCCTGACTCCCACTTCACCATGCAGGAAACCGAACCCCAAGGCTGTTCCGTGGCTGCCCAAAGGCACCCAGCACGGAGGGAGAGGGAGGAGGACTCTCCAGGTTTGCTCCAGTAGCCGGCCAGTCCGCGCGCCTCCTGTTCTGCCACAGGTGCTTCGTGTTTGGATCACGTTAGGAGTAGGAAACCGTTAAGAGTAAGAAACCGTTGACAACCATTCCCAAATACCTACCTTCCTCTCCTGGAGAGAGGGACAAACCAAATCAGAAGCCGCTGAGCCTTGGAAATCCAAAAGTTTTACTGGCACTGCACACAGTATCCAAAGCTTTCAACTGAGAAGCAGATGTTCTGATGGTGCCAAGGTACCTCACATGAAACTCTGTTTTACCCTCAACATTCCCTATGATGGGTTAGACCTGTGGATTTACCTGACAGAAACGGAATTAAATCCTGCCTATGTGGACAGGTAACCAGGTTTAAATCTGTTCAGTGGTTTTAAAAAAACAAAACAGACAAAATAAACCAAAAAAAAAAAAAAATCAAAAAACAACACACCAGCACTGCATCACCAAATGCTATTTGCAAGCACATGCTTCCTAAAACAAAACACTCCTCAGCAGATTTTTGTTCTCTTTTGCCCTGTAAACTACTTTCTCAGTTACATAAAACTGCAAATTGCAATCTGAAGGTTTTGCAGGCTTGAATTTCCATCTTCCCCGAAAGTTTATGAAGAAACAATTAAATCTGGTCATCTTTCTCTCGGGCTTTTTGTATTGTGCCTGCCAAATGAAATATTTTTCCTATGTCTGCCTGGCTCCATGATATCGCCTCTTAGAGAAGTCACATGAAATAACTGTATGCTATAGATTTATGTGGCTCAAGACCACTCTTTTAAAAACACTGTATCTACACCGCTCCATGTTTGTGCTTTGCTGTAACAATACTCCTTATCTGATGAAGTCTCCAAAAAGATATTTTTAATTTGGTTTCTGTTTGCAAACTGTGAACACATACAAAGTATCACCTTAACAAGGCGCCCAGGGCAGGAGAAAAGTTTTTAGGGAGACAGAAGAGGTATAAGAACTGAACTGTAGTGATGGACGCATTCTGTACACCTTTACTCAAAAGCATCTGACTGCACACTTACAGCTGGTGACTTTTATGATCTATAAATTATATCGTAATAAAGCTGTTTAGAAATATGCCCCATGATTCACCAAGTGACATTTTTCAGGTTTCAAGTGTTATGCAAATTAACCTTAAAAGCATTAATTTTTCCTATGCTGCAAGTGTATTCACGGTCAATACAATTTTCCTCTAAAACAGGGTTTCTCAACTCTAGCACTACTGTCATTTGGGACCAGATAATTATTGTGCAGTCTATCCTGTGCAGAGTGGGCTACTTAGTAATATCCTGGGCCTCTACTCACCAGTTGCCTGTAGCACTGCCTCCCTCACATTGACAATGACCAAAAAATGCCTCCAGACATCGCCAAAAATCCCCCGGGCGGGGGGGGGGGGGGGGGGGGGGGGGGGGGGGGGGGGGG